>NC_087263.1:11154166-11460000 GCF_037042905.1 Lytechinus pictus | reverse complement strand
CTAAACGGCCAGAAATCGTAATATATGAACGAAGTAATGCATGCAAATCATCATAACTAACGAGAAATATCATTTATCATGTCATGTATGGGAACATTGCTGTATTTTGATATTTAAAATAGCCGCCACTGGCCAAAACAGTATTATGTATAATGGCGATGGTGACCAAAAAATCCACAAGAGTGAGCACTAAAATAAATATTATTAAGATAAACGAGTGGAATACTAACTAAAACATAATTGTTAACGAAATATATAATTTAATTTGTCATGTTTGTGATAAATGTTGTATTTTGATATTCAAAATGGCTGCCAGAGACCCTAACAGTAGGCCTAATATGTACAATGAAAAAGAGGACCAAAGAAATCACAAAAATAAACACTAAAATGCGCGTATGTGATATATTAATGGGATACTGTCTAAAAACATATTTTTAACGAAATATATCATTAAGGTTTCAAGTTTGTGTTAAATACTGTATGTTTACTTTCAAAATGGTCGCCATAGACTTTGACTGTATTATGTATAATGCGAACTGGGAAACCAATATTCACAGCTGTGAGCACCACAAATGCACGTAATGGTAATAGTGATCTATGAGTAAAATATTGTCTGAAAGCATAATTTCTATAAGATATATCATTTATTCTGCCAGTTAGGTCAAAATGGCCGCTACAGGCCCATACGGTGTACACTGTGAATTGGAACAAATTATTTCAACTGATTTTGGCTTTGCTTGACTAAATGGTGTTGTATAAGTTAAATAACGTCTGAAAACATGATTTATAACGAATTATCACCCGTATCAGACATCTGAGCTGGTCATTTACAAAACCGTATTTCCCTGTATTTTATTATTATCAGGAAGGGATAGGTATATTGTTTGTATTTTCCTCGGTCTCAATGCGCGTATTGACTTTGCATGCAGAGACGACGCAAAATATACCTTTGTATTTTCCCTGGTCTCACATCCGGGCCTTTGAGGATGCGAATGAAGTGATACGCTTCATAATGTTCCGCGCACCAACGATCTACGTCATAATAAAGACAACGCTGGATCTGGGCGCTTGCAAGTACGTCATAATGGTAAAGTGCAGAGCCTAGACACTGATATTATCATGACACAGCAGAACTCTATTCTTAAAAGATATCACTGTTATCATGATTTTTGCTCTAGATATCTGATTTGGATGATAATAAAAATATTGACTGCCCTTCTTTCGGGGAACATCAAATATATTGCCCTTAAAAGACCCATATTGCCCTCGTCTAAAGACTCGGGCCAATATGATTCTTTTGCTGGCAATATATTTGATGTTCCCCTCAAGACCCGTCAATATTATATAAATATACCATATCTTATGTAGTTTAGGTGATAAATACTGTATTTCAACATTCAAAATGACCGCCATATGCCCTTTTTATGTCCCTATTCAAATTGTATATAATAAGGGCCTATGGAGGCCATTTTCAATTTCAAAATACAGCATTTATCACCTTAATTACACAAGATATGATATATCTCGTTAGAAACCATAGCTGTAGACAATATTTCACCCTTACATCACAAGGAATTATACACTCTAAAAACTGGAGTGCTAATTTAGCTCTTAAGGAGCGTGTATAGTGACTGCACTTCGGAGTGCTGATTTTCTCGTCCAAATTTGAACTAAAAAATCAGCACTCCGAAGTGCAGTCACTATACACGCTCTTTAAGAGCTAAATTAGCACTTCGTTTTTTAGAGTGTATGCAATATTTATATTCAAGCAAAGCAAAATTCTGTCAAAATTATATGTCCCAAGTTACAATGTACATAATACTCTTAGGACCTATGGCAGTCATTTTGGATTTCAAGTACAGCATTTATTACCTCCATGACCAATATGTGATACATTAAGTTTGAAATCATGTTTAAGACAATATTTTTACTCGTACAACACAGTTACCTGCATTTTATGATTCTCACTTTTGTGAAAATTAATTTCCCTATACGCATGTTACATAATCTAGTTAGGGCTTGTAGCGGCTATTTTAAATGTCAAAATACAGTATTTATCACCTACATGGCAAAAGAAATGCTATATTTTATAAAAATTGTGTTTTCAAAAAATATTTTACTCATGCAACAGGATTATATAGATGTCATGGTCAAGCAAATCCAGATTCTTACAAAATTATATGTCCCCATTTACATTGTAGATAATACTGTTAGGGCCTTTAGGGGGCATGTGGAATTTCACAATACAGCATTTATTTCATGCATGACAAAATAAATGATATGTATCGCTATAAAACATGTTTTCAGACAATATTTACTCGTAGATCACAATCACTTGCATTTTATGTTTCTTACTCTTGTGAAAGTTAGTTTTTCCATTCGCATTGTACATAATAAATATAGGGCCTATTGCGGCCATTTTGAATTTCAAAATACAGCATTTATCACATACATGGCATATTGAATTATATATTTCGTTAGTAATGATGATTTGCATACATTACTTCGTTCATATATTACGATTTCTTGCCGTTTAGTGCTCATTTTTGTGAAAATTAGTTTTCTCTATTCTAATTGTACATAATAGAGTATACAGGCCTGGGCCTATCGCGGCCATTTTGAATATCCAGAAAATAAATATTTTGTCAAAAATATTTTTTTCAGAGAGTATTTAACTCCTGCCACACAATTTCATGCATTTTAGAGCCAATGTGTGCACTCTAAAAATCGAATGTTAAATCAACATTTGAAAGGATGGAGGAGTGACAACCTTTTCCAAATGTTACATCCAACCTTGTATAAAGCTGAATCCAACATTTTAAGTGTTGGGTAGAACCATTTAAAGTGGTAAATGCAACATTTAGAAAATGTTGTCACTCCTCCAACCTTTCATATGTTTAGTTAACATTTATTATTTGAGAGTGTGGGCAATTTTATGATTTTCATGGGTAATTTTTGCATATTTTGGCGGCCTTATTGGATTTGGCCAATTTGCGGAAAATGCCCAAGGTTACACGAGTGGCATCATTCAGATTCGTAATCAGCACCCTCGAATTTACAAGAAACCATCAAAAAATATTGTATGTATGAAAAAACAAGGTTGAGTCAATTTTCTATGGGACCTTTCCTGGACTATATCTACTTCTTTCGAAAGTAGTAGATACCGCTTCTGACGAAGTCTTAATAAAGACGAAAGCTAAAGCTATAAGAATGGTTTCCTGCATCATCTTTTGAGTTGACCTCATCTCATTATATATATATATATATATATATTGTAAAGAAATGGATGAAGAGAACAATGGTAGGCGTAGCTTAAATCAAGGTTCCCCAGAGCTATCTACCCTTTGGAAAAATTGGTGATGCCGAAAAAATGTCTCTGCCGGGAATCGAACCCGGGCCCCCAGCTTTGAACGCTGGTGCCTTAACCACTAGACCACAGAGACGGGTTAGTGGCTAGGGCGACCCCGAACCGATTGACCGTCAGATAGACAGATTTTCGACACTATACCAATTATAATTTCCTTTGTCGGGTGAAGGTGGGTTTCGAACAATGACAAGCCGCCATACTTCAGCTGGATCAACGCTATTGCTTTGATACAGTACACGTATGGGAGAAAGTATACAAATGTGTAAAGTTATACATGTACAACAGCTTTGGCAACTCTTTTATTTAAATATTGTAAAGAAATGGATGAAGAGAACAATGGTAGGCGTAGCTTAAATCAAGGTTCCCCAGAGCTATCTACCCTTTGGAAAAATTGGTGATGCCGAAAAAATGTCTCTGCCGGGAATCGAACCCGGGCCCCCAGCTTTGAACGCCGGTGCCTTAACCACTAGACCACAGAGACGGGTTAGTGGCTAGGGCGACCCCGAACCGATTGACCGTCAGATACACAGATTTTCGACACTATACCAATTATAATTTCCTTTGTCGGGTGAAGGTGGGTTTCGAACAATGACAAGCCGCCATACTTAAGCTGGATCAACGATATTGCTTTGATACAGTACACGTATGGGAGAAAGTATACAAATGTGTAAAGTTATACATGTACAACAGCTTTGGCAACTCTTTTATTTAATTATTGTAAAGAAATGGACGAAGAGAACGGTTCGGGGTCGCCCTAGCCACTAACCCGTCTCTGTGGTCTAGTGGTTAAGGCACCGGCGTTCAAAGCTGGGGGCCCGGGTTCGATTCCCGGCAGAGACATTTTTTCGGCATCACCAATTTTTCCAAAGGGTAGATAGCTCTGGGGAACCTTGATTTAAGCTACGCCTACCATTGTTCTCTTCATCCATTTCTTTACAATATTTAAATAAAAGAGTTGCCAAAGCTGTTGTACATGTATAACTTTACACACACACATATATATATATATATGAAGAGTTTTGTTCCAAAAGGAGCTAGATCCTCTTTTGGTGTTTTTCTGTAAATCAAGGTTTTTTAATTCACCACTTTCCCTTAGCCACTGTTGTTCTATTTTGATATATATATGATAGTACTATCATGTTAGATTAATTAAATAACGATTTCTAAAAATTGCATTCATTATCAATTTTTAAACAATTTTTGAAATTTTATTTTTCATGGATTTAGCTCCTTTTGGAACAAAACTTGGTAAAATGTCAATTTTAGCCAATTTAAACATGTTTGATATTGGAAATTGAACACGAAACACGTAAATATGGCCAGCAGAGTACATTCCACATCTTTTCTGATGTTTATCCACTGAAAATTACAATTAAAAAAATGATATTTTGTCATCTCTTTCTAAGGACAGTAATTTTTCGATATCTAATTCCAAAAGGAGCTAAATCCAAAAATGTTCATAGAAATTGTAAAATTCTGTTATTTTCACCAAAAATTGCACTTATGGTGCGAACTTGTATTTATAACATGTACCTAAAAAAAATGAGTGATGAACTTAATGTACAATAGGAACGCCGATAACCAATTTTAAATAACCGTATAGTGGATTTAGCTTCTTTTGGAACAAAACTCAAATTTTCTATCAATTTTTACCAATCTTTCCATTTTTTTTTCAAATGCGATATGTTGCATTTGATTCCAAGGTCTAAGATACATATATTTCTATCAAAAAATCAATTTTGGTCAAAAGTGGATTTAGCCCCTTTTGGAATCAAGCTCATATATATATATATACACACACATACACACACACACAAATTATACATGTACATCAGCTTAATTTGGCAACTCTTGTATTTAAATATTTTGTGAAAGACGTGGCTTAAATCAAGGTTCCTCAGAGCTATCTGCCTCTTGGAAAAATTGGTTTTTATGCCGAATATTAATGCCTCTGCCGAGAATCGAGCCGGTGCCTCAACCTCTGGTAGACGGGTCAATATACGACCAAAAATAGCCTTACCCGGAACAAATTGCAATAAATGATTTTTCAACGGTATTTTGTACTATTTGACCTCAGGGATAACATACTAAAAATCTACCAAAATCCGCATCCGGGAAAGTGGTTATATTCAAGATGGCGTCCAAGATGGCCGCCATTCACTGAAAATGGATACAACTGACACATTATCCACCCTAGAATACTATTTCGGTTCATATTCCATGGTCTGGGGGTACAAAAATTGATTTAGGCTAGAATGCATTATAAGCCCTCCAGTGTACCAGACAAATCCAAGATGGCGCCCAAAATGGCTGCCGTATGCTGAAAATCCACAATTCATCTAAATTTGTTTTTTATTCAGTGTTTTTAAGGGTGAAATAGTACATTGAAACAATTTACAAGGACAGCCAGTGGTCTGTGTGTCCAAAAATCCAAGATGGCTTCCAAAAATGGAGTATAAAATGGCTGTTGATAAGTAAAATGGACATAGTTCATTTCATATCCGCCTGGGACATAATGATTTTGGTGTCTAGACCATGATTTCAATGGTCAAATAAGACATTGGGATAAGTTACAAGGAAAATCAGTGGTCTGGTATGTGCAAAAATCCTCGATGGATTCTAAAAATTGATTCTGAAATGGCTGCTAATACTTAAAGCGGACAAAGCCCATTTCATTTTGGCCTGGGATATGTGATTTTTATGTCTAAACCACTGGTTTCAAGGGTCAAATAATATATAAGGATAAGTTACAAGGACAGTCAATGGTCTGGTATGTCCAAAAATCGAAGATGGCGTCCAAAAATTGGTCTTAAAAATTTGCTGCTGATACTTAAAGCGGACAAAGTTCCTTTCATATCGGCCTGGAAATGTGATTTTGGTGTCTAAACCACTAGTTTCAAGGATCAATTAATACATTAGGGCAAGTTACAAGGACAGTCAGTGGCCTGGTCGGTCAAAAAATCTAAGTTGGCTTCCAAAAATTGATTCTAAATTGACTGCTGCTACTTAAAGCGGACATAGCTTATTTCATATCGGAATGGGGGATGCGATTTTGGTGTCTAAACCACTGGCTTAAGGGCCAAAAAAATACATTAGGACAGGTTTTAAGGCCAGTCAGTGGTCTGGTATGACCAAAAATCCAATATGGCTTCCAAAACTTGATTCTAAAATGGCTGTTGATACTTAAAAGTGGCATAGCATATTTTAAATCCGCTGTGAGATATGATTTCGGTGTCTAAACTATGGTTTCAAGGGTCAAATTATATATTAGGACAAGACAATGGCAGTCAGTGGTCTAGTATGTCCAAAATTACAAGATGGCTTCCAAAAATGGAGTAAAAATATGTCTGATGTTACTTATAAAAGGACATAGTTTGTTTAATATCTGTCTGGGGAATATGAGTTTGGTGTTAAAAGCATGGTTTAAAAGGGTCAAGTAATACACTATGGTAAATTACAAGACCAGTCAGTTGTCTGTCTATGTTAAAAAATCCAAGATTCCTTCAAAAAAATGGGGTGTAAATTGACTGTTGCTACTTAAAAGTATGCATAGTTTATTATAAATACACCTTGGAGGTATGATTTTTCTGTCTATACTAGAGTTTACAGGGTTAAGCACTACATTGGGTTAAGTTTAAAGGACAGTCAGGTGTCAGGTATGTCCAAAAATCAAAGATGGCTTAAAAAATGGGGGTCTTAAATGACTGTTGTTACTTAAAAGTGGATAGAGAACATTATAAATACACCTTGGGAATATAATTTTGGTGTCTACACTAGGGTTTCAAGGGCCAAACAATACTTTGGGACTGGTTACCATGATATGCAGCTATCCATTTTGCCTTAAAATCCAAGTTGGCTTAAAAAATGGGTTCTAAAGTGACTACTGTTACATAAAATATCTACCTGTTAGAAATAATCTTGGTGCCTACACTTAAATGCATGGGGACAAATAATTATATTGTTTCATGAGTTGGTAACAGCACCCATTTTGATGAAATTTTAGAATCCATCATGGATTATATGACAAAATGGAGTACTAACCATTCTTGTTACTTGTCCGAATGTTTTATTTGACCCTTCATACCACAATATGAACACCAACATTATTTCTTGCAGATGAATATTGTAGAACTCTGACCACTATTGAATGATATGAGTCGTTTTAGATTCCTTTTTAAAAAACCCTCTTGTGTTTTAGGCGAACCGGACAACTGCATATCAATGTAACCAGTCCAAACGTATTATTTTAACCATGAAACCATGGTGTGGACACCGAAATCATATCTCCGAGGTGGATTTTAAATGAACTATGTCCATTTTTAAAGTAACAGCAGTCATTTTAGACTCCGATTTTCTGGAAGCTTTCTTAGATTTTCGACATACTGGACCACTGACTGTCCTTGTAACTAATTTTCTGCCTGTTGAAACCATGATATAGGCAACAAAATCATATGCCCTTGACGAATAAAACATTAACTATGTCCATTTTTAAATACCATCGCGGCTAATTGAAACTATTTTTAAGCCACCGTGGACTTTTGGACATACTTGACCACCAATCGTCCTTGTAACTTATCCCAATTTATTATTTGACCCATTTAACCATGGTATAGGTACAAAAATCATATTCCCGGATATTGAACAAACTATGTTGGTTTTTTTTTAAGTAGCAACAGCAATTTTACTCCATTTTTGGAAGCCATCTTGGATTTTTGAACATACCGGGCCACTAATTGTCCTTGTAACTTGTCCCAATGTATTATATGACCATTGAAACCATGGTCTAGACACCAAAATCATATCTCTCAGGTGGATGTGATATGAGCTATGTCCATTTTAAGGATTAACAGCCATTTTAAACTCAATTCCTGGAAGCCATCTTGAATTTTTGGACACACCAGACCACTGGCTGTCCTTGTAACTTGTCCCGATGTACTACTTCACCATTTAAACAATCGGATGGAAACCAAATTAAAGCCCTTAAGTAAGTAATAGATGATATGTGGATTGTTAGACTACGGTAGTCATTTTGGGCGCCATCTTGGATTTTCCTGGTACCCTGGAGTGCTTATAATCACTCTAACTTGTATAAATAAATTCTTTTACCCATTGGACCATGGAATATGAACCCAAATAGGATTCTAGGGTGGATAATGAGTGAGTTATATCCATTTTTAGTGAATGGCGGCCATCTTGAAAATAACCACTTTCCCGGATGCGGATTTTGGTAGATTTTTAGTATGTTATTCCTGAGGTCAAATAGTACAAAATACCGTTGAAAAGTCATTTGTTGCAATTTGTTCCGGGTCAAACCATATATTGACCCGTCTATGGACCAAAAAGACAGGTTAGTGGATAGGGCGACCCCGATCCGATTGACCGTCAGATAAACATATTTTCGACACCACCAATTAAATTTCCTTTGTCGGGTGTAGGTGAGTTTTGAACAATGACAAGCCGCCATGCCTACGCTACCATTGTTCTCTTCATTCATATCTTTCACAATATATACTGTATATGTGTCTTCAATTATTTTTCTTCAATAATAACTAGTAGAGCGATTTGACATGAGAAGGCTCACATTCATCCTCGATTGTAATAGGTCCTTTTTATAGATCCGTATATTTTTCACGTTCAAAACTCACCTACACCCGACAAAGGAAAAATAATAACTGGAATACAGTACAAGGCCTGAAAATTACTCTACCTAATTTGCGTCGTGTTTCAGATAGTTCGGAAACTTACTAGTTCACATAAAATAATTTACGCACGTCTAGAACCTGCTCTAATGCAGGCGTTAATTAAAGCCCCTTTCACAATTGACGTACGACCTGTTTACGACCACCTGCAACATTTTTTTCTTGTTGTTGCACGATCGATCCCTTGGTGTCTTGCGAGCACTCGCAGTCGTTGTAGACGATCGCACAAACTCGAGGTGGTCGGAGGTGATCGTGACTGGTCGCATCTGAACTTTGAACATGTTCAAAATCCAAACGCGATCAAATACGATTGATTCACTCGCAACAGGTCGTACCATCGGTCGGGCGACCATCGTGTTAGTGTTGTTCAACGTTGTACGACTTGGTGCAAGAGGTGGCACAACTAAGTATAGTCGCATTTAGTCGACTGGAGGTCGTACAACACTTGCACATGTGCTGGAGACCTACAGAGACCAGTCTTGCGACTGGGTGCGATAATATAAGACTGTTGCAAGATCGATCGAAATTACGGCTTACAACATTCCACTACCGTTGCATTCGCTTGTATGCGACCGTTCAGCCCCTTTCACAATTGACGTCCGACCAGTTTACGACCGCCTGCAACAGTTTTTTCTAGTTGTTGCACGATCGATCTCTTGGTGTCTTGCGAGCACTCGCAGTCGTTGTAGACGGTCGCACGAACTCGAGGTGGTCGTGACTGGTCACATCTGAACTTTGAACATGTTCAAAATCCGAACGCGATCAAATACGATCGATTCACTCGCATCAGGCCGTACCCGGGGTCGTACCATCGCTCGGGCGATCATCGTGCGAGTGTTGTTCAACGTTGTACGACTTGGTGCGAGAGGTGGCACAACTAAGTAGTCGCATTTACTTGACTGGAGGTCGTACAACACTTGCACATGTGAAAGCGACCTACATGTACTGAGACCTGTCTTGCGACTGGTTGCGATAATAATATGGGCCATAAGACTGTTGCAAGACCGATCGCAACGGCTTACAACATTGCACTACCGTTTCATTCGCATGTATGCGACCGTTCCACTCGCAATCCCTCGTACAACACTCGCATGTGATCGCACGAGCACAATAAGAGCATATGCGACTTACTCGTGCAACGGGGTTTACTGGTTGTTTTTGTTGTACGACAGCTGTTGCAACTGTGAAAGCCTCTGTGCGATCTTATGAGATGACTAGCGATTGATGCCTGTTGCAGCCTGACGCACGACCAAAAGGTCGCAAATGGTCGTACGTCAATTGTGAAAGGGGCTTAAAGCCCCTATCACAATTGACGTACGACCAGTTTTACGACCGTCTGCAACAGTTTTTTCGTGTTGTTGCACGATCGATCTCTTGGTGTCTTGCGAGCACTCACAGTCGTTGTAGACGATCGCACAAACTCGAGGTATTCATGACTGGTCGCATCTGGACTTTGAACATGTTCAAAATCCAAACGCGATCAAATACGATCGATTCACTCGCATCCAGTGGCGTAACAGGCGGGGGGGGGGGGGGTGGGGGCAGGGGGGGGGGCAAGCTGCCCCCCTGGTGGATTTCACCGGGAAAAAAAAAAAAAACGGGGAAAAAAAGAAAAGGGAGGGAGAAAGAAAGAAAGGGGAAATGGGAAGGAAACAGGGAAGGGAAAGAGAAAAGTGAAAAGAAAACGAAGATTTTTTTAATGGAAAAGGACGGAAAGCGGGAAAAGGAATGAAAGAAGAACATTTGAGAAAGAACAAATCATTCCAATATAGGCCTGTGTAATGCAATAGCATGATGGGAAATAAATTAAAAGATGACAAAATGGCAAACAATAGCGGGAAATGAAGGTAGAATGGAATTAGTCCAAAGCTAAATTGGAAAACAAAGAAAAGGGACAAGAAAAAAATTTAATGACACAACCGGGCTGCCGAGGATTGAAAATAAAGAGCGGGGAAAAATATGGACTGCTTACAACATTGTGTTATACGCTTGCTAAATTTTATGCAAATAAGCTACCGGGGTTTGCCCCAGACCCTACGCAGTAGGGGCTCTATATCTATAACCTTCGAATGGCTCTATAACTCCACCTGGAGGGACCCTACCTACATTAAGCTTTACGTTCAATCACTGGCGTACAGGCGGGGGGGGGGGGGGGGAGGTTCTTGGTTCCACACCCAAGAGGAAATAAAATAAATTATAGGAGACAACGTGTAATGAAAGGAATGGAAACAATGAAATGTCCATTTCAATAGGCATTTTTTTTCCAGCTCACTTTGCTCGCTGGCGACTTTTTACAAGGTTTCCCACATTGCTATGTTTTGCCCCCTCAAAATATTTGGTTCAACTGGGTTGAATGAATGTGTTGTGTAAAAGCTATATCCTGTATATACCCGCGATTTGATTAAAAAAGCGGCAATCTGCACGGTTTAAATGGCTATGATATCAAGAAGTTCCGGGAGCTCCGGCCCGGACCCCAACCGCATAGCACTGACGTATATGAGTGTGGAAGGATTGGGCCGGCATGGTCCCAAAAATTTTACAACCAAGGAAAAAAAGAGGAGAGAAAAGCAAAGGAAAAGTGTAGGATATGATTTTATTTACTGAATATCATGTAAAAAAATATCTCAAGGTTATATTCTCATGAAATGGTGATTCTATTTTTCTCGCTCGCTTCGCTCGCTCGGGACTTATATTAAGCGGCTTTTTAGCACATTTGCCATACTGCGCATCTGGCTTTTTTTTACTCTTCATGCTACTGCCGCAAAGAATCCTGTTCACAGCGGCGTACAGACCAAAATCTATCACGAAATTTGATTTTTGTATTAAAAATGTCAAAATTTTTGCTCGCTCGCTTCGCTCGCTCGCAATTAAAAAAAAAGATAAATTCTGCCTGATACGCACTGTCTGGCCCCCTCAAAATCGTCGCCTCATTACGCCTGTTCATACCATGATATGACTGGGAAATTTTTGGCTCTTGCCCCCCCTGGCCACCGACCCCTGTTACGCCGCTGCTCGCATCAGATCGTACCATCAGTCGGGTGATTATCGTATGAGTGTTGTTCAACGTTGTACGACTTGATGCGAGAGGTGGCACATCTAAGTAGTCGCATTTAGTCGACTGGAGACCGTACAACACTTGCACATGTGCTGGCGACCTATAGAGACAAGTCTTGCGACTGGGTGCGATAATATATAGGCCATAAGACTGTTGCAAGACCGATCGCAACACGGCTTACAACATTGCACTACCGTTGCATTCGCATGTTTGCGACCATTCCTCGATTACATTGCTCTGAAGTCGGATTGGTCTATACCTCACTCAATCAATCGCACGAACACTCGCACCGGTTTCATTCAAACGTACGAGCAATCGCATTGTCTCACGTCGACTCTCACGACTATGCAATCAGTCGTGCAACTTATTGAAACTTTCGTGAAACCACTCGCAATCACTCGTGCAACACTCGCATGTGATCGCACGACCTCCCGCACGAGCGTATACGAGCATATGCGACTTACTCGTGCAGCGGGTTTACTGGTTGCTTTTGTTGTACGTCAGCTGTTGCATTTGTGAAAGCCTCTGTGTGATCTTATGAGATAAATAGCGATTTATGCCTGTTGCAGCCTGTCGCGCGACCAGAAGGTCGCAAATGGTCGCACGTCAATTGTGAAAGGGGCTTAAGCCCCTTTCACAATTGACGTACGACCATTTGCGACCTTTTGGTCGTGCGACAGGTTGCAACAGCCATCAATCGCTAGTCATCTCATAAGATCGCACAGAGGCTTTCACAGTTGCAACAGCTGTCGTACAACAAAAACAACCAGGAAACCCCGTTGCACGAGTAAGTCGCATATGCTCTTATTGTGCTCGTGCGATCACATGCGAGTGTTGCACGAGGGATTGCGAGTGGAACGGTCGCATACATGCGAATGAAACGGTAGTGCAATGTTGTAAGCCGTTGCGATCGGTCTTGCAACAGTCTTATGGCCCATATTATTATCGCAACCAGTCGCAAGACAGGTCTCTGTACATGTAGGTCGCTTGCATATGTGCAAGTGTTGCACGACCTCCAGTCAAGTAAATGCGACTACTTAGTTGTGCCACCTCTCGCACCAAGTCGTACAACGTTGAACAACACTCGCACGATGATCGCCCGACCGATGGTACGACCCCGGGTACGGCCTGATGCGAGTGAATCAATCGTATTTGATCGCGTTCGGATTTTGAACATGTTCAAAGTTCAGATGTGACCAGTCACGACCACCTCGAGTTCGTGCGACCATCTACAACGACTGCGAGTGCTCGCAAGACACCAAGAGATCGATCGTGCAACAACAAGAAAAAACTGTTGCAGGCGGTCGTAAACTGGTCGGACGTCAATTGTGAAAGGGGCCGAACGGTCGCATACATGCGAATGCAACGGTAGTGGAATGTAGTAAGCCGTAATTTCGATCGGTCTTGCAACAGTCTCATATTATCGCACCCAGTCGCAAGACTGGTCTCTGTAGGTCTCCAGCACATGTGCAAGTGTTGTACGACCTCCAGTCGACTAAATGCGACTATACTTAGTTGTGCCACCTCTCGCACCAAGTCGTACAACGTTGAACAACACTCACACGATGATCGCCCGACCGATGGTACGACCTGTTGCGAGTGAATCAATCGTATTTGATCGCGTCTGGATTTTGAACATGTTCAAGGTTCAGATGCGACCAGTCACGATCACCTCCGACCACCTCGAGTTTGTGCGATCGTCTACAACGACTGCGAGTGCTCGCAAGACACCAAGGGATCGATCGTGCAACAACTAGAAAAAACTGTTGCAGGTGGTCGTAAACAGGTCGTACGTCAATTGTGAAAGGGGCTTTAGCTGTAGGGATTACGATTTAGCAAAAGAATTTTCCAGAAGATTGGTGCAAAAATAAAAAGAATGGTTAGATTATGGCACAAGCATGAAATGTTGCTTGAAGGAGGAATAACAAGTGTTGACCAATGCCAACCTGATCTCTCCTAGTATAGCAACAGTTGCTAGGTAATGTATTTACCTTAGCAACCATCATTTGTTGGGTCAAATCTACAAAAATTCTGCTTTTTAAAAACTTCTAAACGCCCAAACCTTCAATAAAATCCCAAGCAACATTCCATCCAACCATCCATAGCAGCAATTTTTAAATGAACACCCTTTCCACAGCAACTATATCGCTTATATTTTGGAATGCAACAACTAGAATTAATATTTGAATGGAAATGCTCATAAAGTGGTCAAAGAATTAAACTTGGCAGTTTAAAAGACATTCCATTCGCTCAAAATGTACAAGAGGCAAACCAAAGTCTGCATGATAATAATTTATATCCAGATAACAAACGTACATTAGATGTATGTAATTTTGGCATACGTGTACTTTGGTAATTTAATAAACAACGTATTCGAAGCAACCATGGTTGTATAAAAATAATAAATAAGCCTGGAAATCTCTAAAAGGATAAAACTCTACTGTTTTATGCTACATGTATTTCACAGCGATATTTGCTTTGTACAATTTTTGTTCCAGTGTGATTGGGTGGAGTGATAAATTGTGAATTTACGATCCATATGAAGGGGGGGGGGGGATGTCTGTGCACCCTCAATTCAATTCAAATAAACTTTTATTTGCTTCCATTTCACAAATTTCTAAATTTTTCGTAAACATTAATTCATACAAAAATCAAGTTTGTTATGAAAAATATAAATATGTACATGTTAGGTTTATAGAAGAAGACGTATACCCTAAAAGCAAAGGCCTGTGGCGGGATACGCCCATAGACATAAATACAATACAAGACAATACCAAACTATTTGAATTAAGATTCAACATGTATTCCGTTTTATTTCACATGAATTTTCAGTCGATAATGTTCCTTAGATCCTTATGAGTATGCCAAAAATCTCATTGAAAATTTGCGAGAAATATATGATTTGGAAAAAACCTTTTCCAATTATTTTCAGATTGAACTAAAAAATGGTGCCCCATATCTGCACGCCCATTCACCTTACACACGATTCGGTGATTTTGATAAGAAAGGCTGCATTTTGAGGCCGAAGTTCAATATATTTCCACCATTTTCAGTCGGACTTTTAATAAATATCTTTCTATGTACCGTACATGCAATAGTATTCAACCCTTTTGGTGAATTTCCTCAAATATAATACATTTAACATGTATCCATTTATTTTGAAGAGTTAAGCAGTAATATGTACAAGGTGCCAAATCCGAATAACAGCTATTGCTAAATGTATTTTGTGGTCCCCTTTTACCAAATATATTATTTTCTTGTTTGTACATCAATAACATTGTATTTGTATATTTATTTCATGGTTATAAAATTTCAACCTCAACTTCAAATATATAGAAATAGGGTATCTACCTCTATTCCAGACCTTTCTTATTTTTAAGAGAAAATTAAGGGATGTTTGTTGTCAGTATTTTCATTATCAATCTGTCGATTGTATGGATCAAAATATTGCATATGTTTAGGCTGATGCTTGATAATTATTGTTTTCAAATAAAAGAGGCGAAGATAAATCGTTCGAGGTTTTTGTCTCGCCTGCATAGCAGAGCGAGACTATAGGCGCCGCTTTTCCGACGGCGACGGCGGCGGCGGCGTCAACATCAAATCTTAACCTAAGGTTAAGTTTTTGAAATGACATCATAACTTAGAAAGTATATGGACCTAGTTCATGAAACTTGGACATAGGGTTAATCAAGTATTACTAAACATCCTGCTTGAGTTTCAGGTCACATGACTAAGGTCAAAGGTCATTTAGGGTCAATGAACTTAGACCATGTTGGGAGAATTATTTTCAAAATCTTAACCGAAGGTTAAGTTTTTGAAATGACATCATAACTTAGAAAGTAAATGGACCTAGTTCATGAAACTTGGGCATAAGGATAATCAAGTATGAGTCAACATCCTGCTCGAGTTTCAGGTCACATGACCAAGGTCAAAGGTCATTTAGGGTCAATGAACTTTGGTCAAGTTGGGGGTATTTGTTGAATTACTATCATAACTTTGAAAATTTATGGATCTAGTTCATGAAACTTGGACATAAGGTTAATCAAGTATTAGTGAATATCCTTCCTGAGTTTCAGGTCACATGACTAAGGTCAATGGTCATTTAGGGTCAATGAACTTTGGCCAAGTTGGGGGTATTTGTTGAATTACCTTCATAACTTTCAAAATTTATGGATCTAGTTCATGAAACTTGGACATTAGGTTAATCAAGTACCACTGAATATCCTGTACGAATTTCAGGTCACATGACCATGGTCAAAGGTCATTTAAGGTCAATGAACTTTGGCCGTGTTGGGGGTATTTGTTGAATTACCATTCTAACTCTGAAGTTTATGGATCTATTTCATAAAACTTGGGATATAAGAGTAATCAAGTATCACTGAACATCCCCTGTGAGTTTCAGGTCACAAAACCAAGGTCAAAGGTCAGTTAAGGTCAATAAACTTAGGCCATGCCGGGGTATTTGTTGAATTACCTTCATAACTTTCAAAATTTATGGATCTAGTTCATAAAACTTGGACATAAGAGTAATCGAGTATCACTGAACATCCTGTACGAATTTCAGGTCACATGACCATGGTCAAAGGTCATTTAAGGTCAATGAACTTTGGCCGTGTTGGGGGTATTTGTTGAATTACCATTCTAACTCTGAAGTTTATGGATCTATTTCATAAAACTTGGGATATAAGAGTAATCAAGTATCACTGAACATCCCCTGTGAGTTTCAGGTCACAAAACCAAGGTCAAAGGTCAGTTAAGGTCAATAAACTTAGGCCATGCCGGGGTAATTGTTGAAGTACCATCATAACTTTGAAAGTTTATGGATAGAGTGAATGAAATGTGGACATGGGTATAGTTGACAAGTCTTAAGTCACCGTTCAAATGTCATCTATGGTCAATGAACGTGGTATTATGTCATTATATGAATGGTGTTTTTGTGAATGATTATCTTACAGTAGTTTTCAAAGTTAGCACTGCTGCTATATTAAATCGCGTAATGCAGGCGAGACTGCAAGAGGCGTTCCACTTGTTCTAAATACATTTTAAGCATCCAACAGGTACTATGCAGACATCTGACACCCAATGTCATGAAAATATGAACCAATATATGAGGTTGATTTTAGTAAGGTTTCATAGTTTTAAGCATCTTTAATCATTAAATAAATAATCATGTTGCTTAGCAACTGTTACTTGGCATGGACGGGTATAAGTGTTCCTGGGTTTGTGTGAATAATGTATTAATGCTTTTAAGAGCAAAGTAAAAAACACTGTTTGTTGTCTTTCATTGACTGCGTGTTATAAAAAGTGTAGAAATACAGAGGATGAATTTGCCTAAAATTTTCTTTGTATAGAGAAACTAAAATGGTCTTGAGAGGAAAGATGCTACTTTGGGATGTAATAATAGCAATATGAATCTATTAAATGGGGAATCAATGTGTTATCATTCAAATAGGCCTATAGTACAAGACTACACTTCTCAGAATGTTGCATCATGGCTAATGAATCAGTCCAGGGGAGCGTTTCATGAGGAGTTGTCGGATGCTTTTTCCAACAAGTCCTGTTTTATCAGACAGTTACCATAGGAACTGTGCTCCTCAGCCATTCAAAATCAAGGAAACTTGTCAGATCTGACAACTCGTCGGACAAAAACGTTGATGAAACGCTCGCCAGATATGAGTAGTTGAGGACTTGACATGGGAGTATTAAGGCTGTTTGTTCGTATGGCCTTTGGTAGAGAAACATATGGTTCATAGAAATTCTAATCATGAAAAACATACCAGATATGAAATCGGTACTGGGAAAAATGGAGAGAAACATCTCTTTTTCCCAGACAAACATTATTATTTTCACCGTGATAGTTTAATATTAAATTGAGTATTAATTAATTTTGGTTTCAAACTTATAACAGAAAACTTACATTACATGCATTCTAATTACATTATTAATTTTCATAAAGTATGTATGAATCTTGTTCTTTTGTTGAAAACGTGAAAAAAATAAAAAAGTGAAATGAAAACTGCAGGTCTACTGAACTGAAAAAAAATGTGTAACCTAGCATCCGTTGCTATGGTCCTCATTGGCTCTGCCAATGAAAATGTTGTTGACATGAGGAATCAATTGGCCAGAATTCGACTTCTTTGTGTATATTTGTGCATTTTTGTGCACTTTTTGTGTATATCGCACAATTCTTTGGGTGTATATTGCAGTTATCTGAACTATGAAAAGAAAAAAAAAATCGTTGCTATGGAAAATGTTGCTAAGCACATAGAGTCGTCGTTGACACGTCGCCTGGGTCACTTCCGGGGCATGCACATAGTGGTAGTCAAAATTTGAAGTTCCATGACATTTGCTCCGGCGGCAATTGCTCCGATGGAAAATCTGTACGTTAAGCAAAAGATACAGTGGTGCTCAAAGGAAGTGAACCTCGCCAGAAATTGAATATTATAGGTGTTCTAGTTTTGCAATGTTTTGGATACTAGTATTTAGATGTAATTTCAGGTGGTAAAATATTACATTCACTAAAGTTTGTTTCTCTGGGCTCGCTGAACATTGGAGTGTTGTTATGTACATTCCCCACTTAGCATGAAAGAGTGAATGGAGTGCATTTTGTAATTTTTGAGCACAACTGTAACATCTAATGTCTAAGCTAACACCCTAATCCTAATCTTAACATTTTTTCTGAACCAAAAACTATATTACAATCCTAATCCAATTCCTTCTCAGATATTAAGATCGGGGTAAATGTCGCAGGAGCAAATGTCGTGTCAACAAATAGGAAGAGGTGAAAACTCAGTGATTGCTTTTATTTGCGTTTCAGATGTTTAAGGGTCGTCAATTTTACATATTTATCATATTTTTTTCCCATGGTACTCAAGTTAAAAAACAAATAAGAACGAGCAGCTTGTCGGTATAACATCACTTCAATTCCTCAACCAAAATCTGACCAGGTTCCTAACCTAAAAATTCTGAGCAGTGGAGTCTTGCAATATAGACCCACTTGAATGGTAACACATCAATTCACTACTCAGTATGGCCTTATCATACGTTACCAAGGAGCAAAACAAATATCTTCCATCTTGAAACATAATACTTTCCGTCTAAAACATTTTTTTGTACACGTATAAAACTACAGACCAATTACCTCTGTAAATTATTGGAAATTATCAAAAGGTATATATTAAGAATACACTCTCAATGTTTATCATGGCGATAAAAATATGTTTGTATCTCCAAATGCCCTTAAAAAACTTTTGTTTACTGATGAATTTTCCTCCGTTTTGCACACAGTCGATGTTTTGAAGTCTTGGATTATGAAAATCTGAACGCAACGGAGCCGCCGCGGAACGAATCACTGGACCAAGCACCTAACAAGGAGAGTCACCTCCTAAACTCTATAAAGGGAGTCACTACGTATGTATGAAGGCGACCGCACACCTTACAATTGGTCAGCGACCCGATTTCAGAATAAAATGTAGTAGAATCTGATGCTAACACTGATAATATCTTTGATGCTAACACTTGGAATATCTTACTGTGTAATGTTCTAAATCATCGTACGAATACATATGTTCAAATATGTGACTATGCTATCATCCTTCTTAGAAAAAAAAAGCGAATTTAATATCTAGTCGTAACGAAGTCATAGCAGTCGTACGATTGGCTACGATTTTAAACTTATTTGGCCTTGACTCTGAAATAAAGGCTTGCAATCTTTCAAAACAGTTATATTAGTATACTTTCAATAAATTTAAACCTCAAATAAAATGATATGTTCCATTCACATTTTTAGAAAATGAGCAAATTGCGATTTGTTCCAAAATCAGATCGCGAACAGTCGTAAGGTATGCGGTGGCCTTTAGGGAACCTTTGCAACCACTACCCAGACGCTCTCTATAAGGCAGACATTTTTTGTCAAAAGCCCCTCAATGACAGAACAGCCTTTATTGAAGATTGGTGAATCAGAATAACAGTGTCATCCTGGCCCCCGTCTTGCAAAGAGTTGTGATCGATCTGATTGATCTTAACTATATTTAATTCCATCATTGTCACAATCTTTCATACATAATTTTTTACAATGTCGTTTTTAAACAAAAGGGAACACACCAAATTATCGAGACAACGATGAATGTATGACTATATATCACTTCTAAAAAACATTTTGAGTAAACGATATTCATTAAAGATGTAAGTGTTGCTGTCATTGATCGGATCAATAGCAACTCTTGTCCCTAATATGCTTTTCACACTGCACTTTTTTCCTTAACCCCGGGAAATTGGTGGGGCTAAGGGGGGGGGGGGGGGGTCTTCGCCCCACCAATTTCCCGGGGTAAAGCTTAGCCCACTTCGTTTTCACACTTCGTTTTAGCAAAGTGGGCTAGCACGGTAAATAGTACGGTACTATCTGGCCCTGCAAAAAAGCAGGGTTAGCCGGCTTATTGTGGTGCTAACACCACAATTGCGGTGCTAAGAGATGCAGTGTGAAAACGAAACAGGGCTAAGGAAAGTGGGGCTAAGCATTAGCCAATCACAGAAGTCGAATTGCACGTTTATCACGCTCTGTATGGTAAAATCATCATTATTCATGAGCTGAGGGATAGTCCGGGGTTAAGGCATTAACCCCGGCTGAGCAGATAGTATGGGGTTAAGAAAGACAGTGTGAATCGAAAAAAAAAGATAGTATGGGGTTAAGGATAGTCCGGGGTTAAGGATACAGTATGGGGTTAAGGAAATGCAGTGTGAAAAGCATATAGACTCAAGACAAACGACATATTTGCAGTTATTTTTCATCCGGTGCGAATCTTAGGACGATCTGCTATCCCGGTCCACCAACTTTTGAAAAAACACAAAAAAAAAACAGCCTCCCCAAAAAATAAACCCTGTCAATTGTCCATTGTGATTTGATTTGCATTTTCAAAAGACTTAGTGCGATGTAGAAAGTGTCTGCGATCTGATTGCAAAAATACGCTACTGAATAGAAGTTGGCGGCACTGGTGCACAATACTTTTGATTTACAATTAAAATTACGTTTAAGTTAACGATGATAAGGGAATAAGAATGATTGTAATGGCGATAAAGATGATAATGACAGGTCTTACACAAAACATTTATGATAACTATTAAGTATCAGTCGCAATTTGTTTTAATAACTCCATTTTCATTATCACCAAGATTATATTGTGTTAATTTTTTAGCGAAATATTTTAAGTGTATTGACGATAAAGAAAATAATATCAAATAGTAACGATTATAATTGAAATATTTCCTACTTATTATTAAGTACCAGTCGTAAAATTTATTATCACTATCAGTAATTTTCACTTCTATATGTTTACCTATTACTAAATATTATTATCATTAAATTTATTACTGATGCCATAAAGACAACAATAATTTCACTTTAGAATATAAAGCGCTTTGTATATCTTGTGAAAAAGCGCTATAGAAACATGAAATATAATTGAAACTTAGGATAATGCTATTTTGTTTATTATCATTAATACTAACTATTGTTAATATCATTATCATGCTTTTACCAAATATATCCACGTTTTCTTAAAATTTCTCTTCTTATCTGTATTATCTACGTATACTTCTCGTCGATTTTAGAGAAAGCAACAGTTCTTTGTTAAGGAAAATTTGGAACTTCAAAGATGTGGATGACCAACTTCTATATCTTTATGAACAATTATTGAAGAAAGATTGGAAAGCAAATAAAGTCAATGCAGATACGCTGAGGTAAGTTTTTAACCGATTTTTCGGAACCATCAAAGGTCAAGTCCACCCAGAAAAATGTTGATTTGAATCAATCATGTCAATAGAAAAAATCAAACAAGCATAATGCTGAAAATTTGTTATCAAACTCGTATGTAGAATAAACAAGTTATGGCATTTTAAAGTTTCGGTTATTTTTTCACAAAACATTTATATGCAGAACTCAGTGATAAGCAAATGGGAAAACGAAATAAGGTTCGTTGTTCCGAAGGTTCGTTAGTCCGAAAACGAAATAAGGTTCGTTAATCATTTCGTTTTCGGACTAACGAACCTTCGGAATTACGAACCTCATTTCGTTTTCGGATTAACGAACCTTCGGAATTACGAACCTCACTTCGTTTTCGGACTAACGAACCTTAGGAATTACGAACCTTGTTTCGTTTTCGGACTTACGAACCTTCGGAAATACGAACCTTCGGAATAACGATCCTTCGGAATGTCCGAACCTTCGGAATAACGAAGCTTCGGAATTAAGAATGTATGCGGGTAATTCCACATGTTCAGTGAAAAGAAATATCTGTTTCACAGGACAATGAGGAGAAAATAAGAATTTTATCTAATATAATAAAATACAAAAAATAGTGAGTGGTGACGTCATCAGACCCGTCATTTGGTTACCGACCGGGATGTGCATAAACCGTTTTGTAAAATTAAGCAAAACTTTAAAATGTCATAATCTTATTTTATGTCCGATTTTGATTGAATTTTCAGTGCTATGCTTGTTGGATTTTTCTCTTTTTCATTCAAAATTTTTTTTTCTTGTGGTGGACTTGTCCTTTAAAGAAAAGTACCGGTTTTGCTACTTGTTAACATGATCATCCCGACGTGGGTTGGAATATTTCAAGTGGATCTGGAAAAAAATGTGTAAATAAGTAAAATACGAAATTGCATTATGGGTAATTGCGTAGGGAAACGGAATTTGAATAATTTCGGAGGGACAGGAAGCGGAGTTTTCTATAATTAAAGGTCAAGTCCACACTAGAAAAACGTTGATTTGAATAGATAGACTAAACATTTCATCAAAATCGGATGTAAAATAAGAAAGTTATAAAAGTTATTTTAAAGTTTCGCTTATTTTTCACAAAACAGTGATATGCACAACTCGATGACATGCAAGTGAAACAGTCGATGATGCCCCTCACTCACTTTTTCTTTTATGAAAAATACGAGACATTTGGCTTCCTCCTGCTCGTACGCACGGGCGTCCGTCGATATAACACATGGTTTTTCTGTGGAAATATGCACCCTTTTTCTTAAAAGTTGAAGGAGAGGGGGAAAAATCAATCGTATCAAGTCGGGGCGTTCAGTAATGAGGACAAGAGAAACTATATTTCACTGATTTTCATGATTCATCCCATTTGATTAACTCATCTATTCGTGTTTTGGGACTTATCTTTCCCTTACGCATTGCTTTTTGGCAGAAGCTCTATGGAAAATGCACCTTTTTTCACACAAACTTTGAGACACTCTGTATTCATTTCTCCATTGCTCGAGAATGAATGGGCTTTTAACGACGGGGTGAAAGATTTATTGAAGAATGGAATGTATATTTTACGAAAATGAAAGCAATTTCCCCATTGGATATCTATCTCTGTCTCTATCGGTGACGTCACTCAGGATCGTCATGCCTAAACCATCAGGGGTCGCAATGGTAGTATGATTCACGCATAATGCACTGGATGTATATAATCTTGTCCTCTCGTTCAAATGAACGTGAAACTCAAATAATTTTCATCAGAGCATTCAACATGAGTACTGAAGTTAACATTTCTTTGTTATAAGTGAATTAAAGTCCCTCCAGTGAGTATGATCACCCCTATTATAAAAAAATGTATCACTCCCCAAGTTGTAACACAGTCAGCTGTTAGCACTCAGGGTCACTCCGTGACCTGTGCGTGCGTTCAAGAGTTGTACACGATTTTCTGTCCCATTTAGGCAAAAATCTTTCATAATGTGTTTGAATTATACAATGTTTCTTTTTTACAGAGATTTGACAATAAGAACCGACTTGATTAAACCATATAATATTAAACAATGCTAATTCCACATGTTCAGGGAGGAGTTAATCATTGTTTCAATTAACAATGAGGAGAAAATGAGAATATTTCATATAATAAAATACAAAAGAAAAAATGAGTGGATGATGTCATCAGTCTCCTCATTTGCATGCAGACCAGGAAGTGCAAATAACTGTTTTGTGAAATGAAGCAAAACTTTGAAATGTCATAACTTTCTTATTTTACATCCGATTTTCAGTGTTATGCTTGTTGGATTTTTCTCTTTTTATTCAAATAAACGAGAAATGGAGAAATTGTTTTTGAGAGGAAAATTA
The DNA here is from genome assembly GCF_037042905.1 of Lytechinus pictus. NCBI lineage: Eukaryota > Metazoa > Echinodermata > Echinoidea > Temnopleuroida > Toxopneustidae > Lytechinus > Lytechinus pictus. The sequence continues at coordinate 11,435,776 of NC_087263.1, read as the reverse complement.
CGCCTACCTGTTTTTTTTTGTTACTTGGTAACATGATCATTGCGAAGTGAATGAATAGAAAGATTTTGTATTTTTTTTTTCTTTCCAGTGGATCTTTATTTAGAAGATTAAATGGCTCACAATATTGCATTATGGGTAATGAACTTGACCTCATATGAATAGTTGAGGACTTGAGATGGGGCTATTAAAGTTTCTGGTTCGTATCAGCTTTGAGTTACAGCGTAGATAGGATGGGGGCAACAATGATTGTTGGGCTGGAGAAGAAAGTTTTTTTCTAACAGTGCAATACAATTTGGGCTGTCTTTGGAAATATCTCATTTCCCCTATACCATGCCTACGGCGGACCTACGGCGAATCCAAAACATACAGCCGTTTTAACATTTTTGTACCAACTTCTTATAGGTGGTTTGAATAAAAATGCATTAAACGGCTGTTTTAAATTGACTCACCGTACGGCCGCAGTAGGAGAAATGTTACTGCAGCATTAACCATGAAAAAAGGGTGGATAACCTGCCGCTAAAAAGGGGCACCCCGCTACATGTATATATATATATATATATATATATATATATATATATATATATATATATATATATATATGTATATATATATATATATATATACACACATATATGATGTTTATATGCACCTGCTATAAAGTCAACTTGTGATGCGCAACAAGAATATCGAATTTTTAAGGATTGCCTGCGTGTCTCCATCATAATTACATTAGTTTAAAGGTGTCATTTTCCTTCATTTTTTTAAAAATTCTGTCAAATAAAAACCTAAACCTAGGGCCTTCAGTTGATATGTTAACAGAGAAAACTGCAAAGTACATAGAAATGTACCCTTTTTCATTCTTCACTTCTTTTTACAGACAAGAGTTTGCGAGATTCCAATCGACTTTAAACGATAGTACAACGATTATTCTCCATCAAAGGAACACCAAAATAAATGAAAGTGTAAGATTAGTCGACAGTAAAAGCAGAGTAAGAATTACTCCTGAGCTGTTTGAATCATTTCCAAAGGTAAGAATACGTTTATCTACCACACACAGATGTTACCATATCCTGAGACATTTAACATGTTTAATGTTTGCTTTGGATGCAGGGTTAATACGAATGATGAAAATTCGCGATAATCATGTAATTTGTATAACTTTTCTACACTGAGCGCTAGAAGTCAACTTGAGCCGAGATGAAACTGGAGTAGTAATAATAGAAATGATAGAGTGCCGAAGTTCAAGGTCACACATTTTCAATGCTTGCATTTTTGATACCATATTTTAGAAGAGCATTACGTAAAACCCACACAACCAAATTTGGTGGGAATCGGTCCATGGGGGCCTTAGATATGACCTCATGAATACATAATTAGCCCTATTGAAGTCAATGTTACAGTTAGGAACCAGGCAAATAATACACTGACTGAAATGATGCTAATTATGTATTTATGAGGTCATATCTAAGGCCCCCATGGACCGATTCCCACCAAGTTTTGGTAGAGGGAGGTTTTCATCATGCTCTACCAAAATATGAAATAAAAACACTGACATACGAAAAAAAGATTTTTGTGACGTCATCACTCATGCGCCTGGGAATAAAGCATTTCAAGATCAGATGGCGCTATATATATATATATATATATATATATATATATTATCTTATCATTATGATGATGATGATGCACAGCATTTGTATAGCGCCATGTATCTGTCAAAGACATTTAAAGGCGCATTGGAGGAGCCAGCCAATCTGGGTCGCCAAGAAGGGCACGCACACAGAACTGTGACCCGCAGGTCTCTCCTCCCGATAACTGGTTGGCGAATGCAGGTGGACCACTACACCGGGGTTTCCCCCTACTCTTATTCGAATAGTGCAGTGGGTTCTTAACGTGCAAAGGTGGTGATTCTCCTCAACACGGGGCCTCCATTTAACGTCCTATCCGAGGGACGGAGTGTTTTCCACTGTTTATAACATAACCTGCATCTATGAAACAGGGGAGAGACGCTTACACACAACGCACTGGCTTCAGTCATCCGCCCGGGGTGGACTCGAACCCACGATCTTCGGTTCGACGGGCAGACGCTTTACCGACTGAGCCAATTATTAGCATTATTTCTTTTTATTATCATTATAACTATATGTATCACCATGTACCTAAAAATAGATTCTTTCAAAATGCTCAACACTTAGAACGGTTTAAAAGGAAAGGTAATGGCTTTTATCCACTATGGAGAGAAATTAATTGGATGATTAGTTTTTCATTTTCCCATCAAGATGAATTTAATGTAGCATATAATCAACTAAAAAATGACCCGTTCAAAATAAATGAGCTGTGTATCCATATTTCAACAAAAGCAGATAAGATATTTGTTTATGTCGACCTTTTGTCTGTATAGCCGAATCCATACACAAGAACTTTACGATGGCGACGATGTGTCGTCAACATCAAACCTCAAGCATTCACACCAACTGTAGAAGTTTTTTTTAAATACCATATCAGTTTGGGAAGTTTCAGGATCTATTTCATGAAAAATCGGAATAATAGTAACCAAGTCCCACTGATCAAATAGAACGCGGTTCAGGTCACATGATTAAGGTCAAAGGTCATTTGGAATCAGTGAACGTTGATCATGTTATGGTATCATCCACAAAAAGGTAACCAAGCTAGGGTTAAGATTTGATTTCGTTGATTTCTACTGTATATATATATTGAAGTTTTTATTAATAAAGTTTTGAAAGTATAGGTCAATATTCTCCCGAGGTCTAACATACGATTATCAAGTATCGCCAAAATGATGAAAGCAACTTAAGGTCAATATTAAAGTCAAAAGTCGTCTGGGGTCAATAAAGGTGTATAGAATCCAAGGTTACATGAACATAATATAATGTAAGGTCATCTGTTGAAGGCCAAAGATCATTTGATACCAGTTAACTTTAAATACATTTTTGTATATATGTACATTATTTTGAGAACATTAAACCAATATCACACTAATACTTGCGCGATATGATTATTGTATATCACAAATGATGCTCCATAGTCGAGGTAAATGGTCATTTGACGTCAATGAATTTTGGTTTCCCTTTTCTTTGAAGTAGGGCATCTATATAGTCGTACATGTACATAGAGTACTCATTTCGTGTTTACCATACAGACAAAATAAAAAAAAGCTCATACACAGACTCAATTAGCCGTATACAGGTTTTTGCACATGACAGTGTAATGTAACATTTTAAGCACTCCCTTCGCAGACGCTTTTTATAACTAAGAGACTCTATTAACAAAACCCTTTCATATAAACAGTCTTTGTCGAAAATCGGTGAATCAAAATAGCAGTGTTGTCCTGGACTCTGGACAAACGACATATTTGTTTTTGCATTTGTTTGTCCGGTCCCAATCTTACGATGTGCTATCCCGGTTGGTCACCAACTATCGACAATGACCTGTCTAATCTGTTCATTGTGATTTTGACGGGCATTTTCAATAGACTATGAACGTTGCAGAATGCGTCTGCAAAGTGGATGCTAAATACGCTATTGGTGAAAAACGCCACCATGTCCGTGAGGACTTTTCAGTAGGCTGGTGAATGGGTTATTATACAGATATCGACTGATGGGGTGTGTAATACAAACATTCTTTGGACCGCCAGATTTATATTTTCCCCGAGGCCGAGGGGTCATAGCTGGGGGAAAATATGATCGCGAGGGAAAATATAAATTCTTTCGGCGGTGCAAAGAATGTTTTTCACACACCCCATCAGTCAATATATGTTACTGTATATACATGCATTAGATAGCCTTGAATGATGAAATAGATCTAAAGTTAGGTCTACGATGCGTGCAGTAGCTCAGTTGTTTATGAATATGATATTCACAATGGCTAATGGAACTGGTATAAATAACGTTAGTCCAATGCAGTGAATGACCCTTATCCAATCAAAATCAAGTTTGTTTTGGCCTAGATCTAAGTTAGAGTCCGGTCCAGGACCCAAAGCAGACCGATAATGCATGTTGAGCCATGATCAGGTGCAGATTCTGATCCAATTGGCCAATTGGGGATGGGATAACATGACTAGATCTGTTAGATCTAGATTTAGCCAATTCAGACTTATTTACGGTTTTACTGTTGGTGATGGGCCTGATCTTTCGAATTAGGTCCCAGACCAAATCTAACTAATGTTTCGTTCAGCACTAACTTACGCTGTCGTTAACAAGATTTAACGTTAGATTTCTCTAACTTTTTTAAAGACTAAAGTTAGGTCTACATCTAACTTGTTAACACGTTAAAAAGTTAGACCTAACTTATAGGCCTAGATCTAGGTATAAAGTTAGGCCTAAATCTAAATCTACTTACCCAATTTTATCTTCCAAAAGCTGATCTTATTTTTACATTGCTCATCAGACATTACCACAAATCTTTGACGTTAACGTTAGACCAAATCAAAAACTCTTAAGCTAATAGCCTCAGTCTCTATCTGCTAAACTACGTTGGCTGCACTCAACGATACATATCCAGAAATTGCTAAATATATTCCCAGAATCTCCGAAATGACGTTTATTACTGTCTACGTTACATAAATCTAGGCTCCATTTTAGTAACTGAAGTGAAGAAGGGCTAACGTTAGATCTAACGTTAAACCTAAGTCGTATACTCACAGTTACCTCAGGCGATGGTTCGGTTAGGCTCCTCTACGCTTCACTGCCGCTCAGTGGCGTAACTAGGATTTTTCACAGGGGGGCAAAACCGTCCGCCAAAAAATTGACAAGCCCCCCCAAAAAGGTCTTCAATCACAAATAAAGGATTTCGTACCAGAAAAAAAATTGACAAGCCAAAAAAAAAAAAAAGTCTTCAAGCTCGTCAGGGGGGGGGGGGGGCAATAAAGGTCTTCAAGCTCGTCAGGGGGGGGGGGGCAAAAAAGGTCTTTCAAGCTCGTCAGGGGGGCAGGGATACGTCCTTTGCATAGGTTGTGGCTCGTCAGGGGGCGGGGGGCAGACTGCCCCCCTTGCCACCCCCGTAGGTACGCTAGTGCTGCCACTACTCTCCGCTCCACCTGTCCGAACCATCGGGGAACAAATATTATCTCTCAAAACGACCCGTGCGCAATTCGCGTTTTTCATTTTGGATTCGGCGGTGAATTGATACGTGTTGGGTACTGCGAACCGGCTTCAAATCACCGATTTTGAGACGTTTACATAAAAGGGCAAGGAGCGAGCATGTGCCCAATAGTAAGTTTAGTCACTGTAGAGTACGCTCGATGTTTTTTTTTGTCATGATACGTTGCCTTTTTTTACAATAAAGTGCCACAGTTTGTCATTGGTTTTTGAGAGATAATTTTTGTTTCCCGATGGTTCGGATAGGTGGATCGGAGGGTAGCGGTAGTGAAGTGTAGTGGAGCCTATACGAACAACCTGAGGTAAATCGTAGTATAGGCTCCTACGTTTACTACGGTGCGTCGTCGTTGGACTCACTTAAATTCCGCGGTCCGGTTCGTATTTTTTTGTGTTTTGTAATAATTTTTTATTAAATCATTCAGTTCAAAATCAATTGATGATTCCAATTGATATCGAGTGTGAACCGATTACAAGCGATCGCTACTTTAATCCCACATATGTCATTTCCGTGTAATTGGTAACATCTAATCCACAAGAGGGCACCATGTATGTACGTCTCAATATCAATTATCACAATTTTTTTTTTGTATTCATCGAAAACATATGCTTATAACTTCAGGAACATTCTGAATGGTTTAATTGAATTATCAAAGATAAAATATAAGAAAATAATAAAATAAAGGAGACAGTAAACTTTTGACCGGTAACTTTTGAAAATATGAAAATGTTCATTTATTTTAGCACGAGGGTATCTTAGTTTGCTTGAGAAGTGATGTTTATTGTTTACTGATCAAATAAATATTGAAAGATTCTTCACTAAAATCCAATCAAATATTATGAAACGCACAGTGTCAACCCTAAAATCACAAAATGACAAAAATCCTCATTTGACTTTAATTGACAGTTTGAGAGGGGTCTTGGACATGCCTTTGCGCTTTCTGAAACGATTTTTCATCTTCAAAATAAAGTCAGTTTGGAGCCTGAGAATAACCCTTTATTTTGATACTAAATTGTCACTGTGTTTGAAGAGCATAGGTGAATACATTGTATATGATTATAAAACAAAAATCAGTTCTGATTGCAGGTGTACCCAAACTTTTGACTGGTACTGTATACATACATGTACATACAGATATAAAATTGCCGTTAGAACCAAGGTGCCGTCGAACATTTTTTTCACAGTAATTGATCACAATGCTTTATCGTCTTTTATATCTAAATTTAGACTGATCCAATAAATCTACCGAATGGAAAGAGGTACCGCTCGTGTGCTGTTGTGGGAAATAGTGGTTCGTTGCGAAATAGTGGATGCGGAAAAAATATTGATAAGCATGATTACGTCATAAGGTAAATCAATTTATTATTTTGTCTCCGAAATCAGTATCCTCGATGAAATGAATGAAGCTTAAAGTATTAATGAAATATTTCTACAAGAGTATTTCCACTGAAAAGAAAGGGTCCATAAAGATAGGACAAGTAACGGCAAATCTGTTGGGAGTGTATAACATCAAGCATGATTTAGTTTCTTTGTTCACCTTGCTCTTTTTTCATCCCAAATGTTTTTTAAATCATTTTTTGACAAATATTATTTATCTTAATTGTTTCCAAGGTCAGCACTGCTGCTATATTTGATCGCGTAATGCACAGAGGCGTTCCACTTAAGGCCTGGTCTCACTGGCCGACGGATACAAAACGTATTCATAAAGGACACAGCGGACGAGCAAAGTTTAGCAGGTGGCTCCATCCGTTTTCATCCTCTCCAGCAATAGAAAAAGTTAGCGAAAACATAACGGAAAAGAACGGACGTGTGTAGTATGTAGCGCGGATGTTAAACGGTAACCGTTGTTCATCAGAAAACTTGCGGGTGAAAACGGATGGAAGTGGATGACAGCTCCGAATGGGTTACCGGGGGTTTTGAATACTGTATTTACGAGATGCATACGCTTACATACTTGCTACTAACGATGTACGTTCCATGTACCTTATCTTTCCTCCCTCTTTCAGTTGTTAAGCTTCAGTGGATATGAGTTGTGAGGATGCCTAGAGGATGCAGCGGAAGTTTAACGGATGATAACGGACATGGAACGTTAGCTGCTCGTATATGTTGCGGATTTAATTTGTACCGGTGAAAAATCCATCCGTTCTATAAGTTTTGTGCAGCTCAAAACCTTTTACGCGGATGAAATCATAGTGGACGGATGCCCGATGGATAGAGCGTATGTAACACGTATGCAATGAGTACACAACAGATACATAGCGCTTTCCAACGGATGACAGTTTTCCTTTTTACGTTTTACATCAATAAGTGCAGTGGGACTGGGCCTTAAGATAAATTCTTAATTCGAGACAAAAAAGATTATTAGAGTTATTCCAGAACAAACCTCCCAAACGGTACATTGAAGTGTGACTGGTCTGGGTGGGAAATTGAGCAAATCCCAAACCATGATTTTATTTTGCTTTGACCTCTCAAATTGTTTGTCTTATGAGTCTTGTTGGTTTTCAGACGTAAGTTTTAGTCGGGAATTGTCGCTCCTCAGCGCACGATTGATTCAAGAACAAAGAAAATGCATTGCCAAACGCCTTCCATGAAAAAGAACCGAGATTTTTTTCGTCGAATGTTGGTTAATCAAAACAGCAGTTTCGTCGTGACAAACTCTTGACAAACGACCCGACGTATTTGCATGTTTTTTTCGTCAGCTCCGAAGTTTTCAATGAAACTGCTGTTCCGGCTTATCAATTTGTGACAAAAACCCTTTACCTATTCGCTGTCATTCGACTGGCATTTTCGATACACTGTTCTTAAATCCGTCCTGCGTTCAAGAGCAAAAAGTCCCTAATGTCTAAGCCACTACTGGGTTCCGCAACACAAAGGTAAGCGATCGGTCGAACACTTGATTTTCACGATGGATTGTACAGATTAATCAGTGGAATAAATCGTAGATTTTTAATTATTTCGAATTTTTTTTTTTGTTACGGGCGCCAGGTCTTCACATAACTTTTCCTTTTAATCCTTTTGGTATACAGATGTAACATGGCTCCGCTCAAACCGTTCAAAGTAGATGCTGGGATGAAAAATAATTATGTTTCCATGAACCCCAGCATTTTACGTACAAGGTAAGACCCCCAAGTAATAAAGACCAAGGTGCTAATGTTTCTATCGTCATCATCATCAGTATCATCAGTATCATAATTATCATCGTCATCGTCATCATCATCAGTATCATAATTATCATCATCGTCATCATCATCATCATTATCGTCATCGTCTACTTCGCCATTATCACCATCACCACTATCATCGTCATAGTATGACCATCATCATCGTCCTATCATTATCATTGTTTTATCATCATCATCGTCGTCGTCATTAGTATTCATTTCTCTGTGTTGTGTAATCAATTATGCACCATTCTTTCCTCTGCTCGTATTTCACTTTGTCATTTCATTTTTGCACAGTCCTTTTCCGTTTTTTGTTGTAGCAACGCGCATTGGCGAAATGTCGACCCCCTCCCCCCCCCAAAAAAAAAAACACGTCCAAATTAGAACGTAGAAATTACTTTAAATCATTCGTTTAAAATGGTCATAATGTTAAGGATTCCAACCCATTTCCCTTTATTCTGCATTTACTTTCATGTTTGTAGATAAATATCTGATATAATTATTGATGACGCTTTCCTATTCATGTTCAATCTGTCAATTTCTTTTGTATCTGCAAACAGATTTCAAAATCTGCAATCAGCAAAGTCACACAAAGCTTTTAATGCCGACGTTTCAAAATACAGTGGGATCTTAAGCATACCCTGCTTCGGCACAGGCGGGAGCCTGGCTCGTTCGATGAAGGCAATGTCTGTGGTCAAATCGAAGCGACCTCAGATGACATGCATGAATCCAGCACACTTCATTTCCCTTTCCAAATTCTGGGGAGCCGCTGGTGCACTGCATTCAAGACATTCAACAGGTAATGCGCAGTTGCAGTTTCCTCCACATCGGCCGGCCGTACGGCGAGTCGAAAATAGCCGTTTCAATGGTGAAATCGCGATGTCTGTTTCAGGCTGTTGTCTAGAATTAGACAAAATCGGCTGTTTCGACTCGCCCTGCGGACGGCGTAAGGCAAATTAATAATCAATAAAACTTTGCATATATAACTTATGAAATGAGTATATGCATAAGAGAAGGAGTATAAACAATCGATTTTCCAAGTTTAGGGGAGCAGATTGATCTGATAAGGCCTTGAAATTATATTACTTATTAGCAAAAAATGTGGAGTTTGAAGACGGAAGAGAACGACGATCAACGACGACTACGAGGATGGCCGATTACGATGAAGAACAAGTATGACGATGATCGACGACGACTAAGATGAGGAACAAGTATGGGACGATGAAGACGTCATGAGTGCAAACACACGTGTCCTTGAAGAATGACGAATCAGAGTTCAGTTGAAGCTTTGGAGTTCTAGCATCAACTATAGGAATAATTACGGTCGAATCTGACGAACAGTAGCTCACTGACTTAAGTGCATGTCATTCCCCTTGAATGACATTGACATAGAGGGTAGGCCCTAGGCTGACATAGTTGACCCTAAGTTGACAGCCGTCTTACAGCAAAGGCCCTAACACTATTCTATTTACCAAAATATATCAGCTTATCTAAAATAAGCTTTCATATTCATTATACAAGTATATAAATAACAAGCTTCTTTTAGCATGAGTTTTTTGATAATCAAGAAAATACGTAACAGTTGAGATATCTGTTATAGTTATCTCTCTGACTCGATCGTAGATAAAATCTATATAGACGGGTCAATATACGACCAAAAATACCCCTACCCGGAACTAATTGCAACAAATGATTTTTCAACAGCTTTTTGTACTATTTGACCTCAGGAATAACATACTAAAAATCTACCAAAATCTGCATCCGGGAAAGTGGTTATTTTCAAGATGGCGTCCAAGATGCCATTCACTGAAAATTGATACAACTGACTCATTATCCACCATAGAATCCTATTTCGATTCATATTCCATGGTCTAGGGGGTAACAAATTGTTATACAAGTTAGGGTGAATTATAAGCCCTCCAGTGTACCTGGAAAATCCAAGATGTCGCACAAAATGGCTGCCGTAGGCTGAAAACCCGCAATTCATCTAAGTGGCTTTAGTTTGGTTTTTATTCAACGGTTTTAAGGGTGAAGTAGTACATTGGAACAAGTTACAAGGACAGCCAATGGTTTGGTGTGTCCGAAAAATCCAAGATAGTGTCCAAAAATCCAAAATGGCTTCCAAAAATTGAATTTAAAATAACTGTTGATAATTAAAATGGACATAGTTCATTTCATATCTACCTGGGACATAATGATTTTTGTGCCTCGACCATGTTTTCAATGGTCAAAAAAAGACATAGAGACAAGTGACAAGGACAGTTAGTGGTCCATTATGTTAAAAAATCCAAAATGGCTTCCAAAAATGGATTCTAAAACTGTTCTTGCTACTTAAAAAAACCGACATAGTTTGCTCAATATCCAGAAATATGATTTTGGTGTGTATACCATGGTTAAATGGGTCAAATAATACATTGGGGAAATCACAAGGAAAATCAGTGGTCTGGTTTTGGTGTCTAAATCACTGGTTTCAAGGGTCAACTAAAAATACATTAGGACAAGTTACAAGGAGAGTCAGTGGCCTGGTATTTCAAAAAAAATCTGTGTTTGCTTCCAAAAATTGATTCTAAATTGTCTGCTGTTACTTAAAGGTATTGTTTAACTTTGTGAGCAGCCGATTTAAAAAATTCTCAAACCAAGATGAAACATGTGTACAAGTACATGTATTAGAACTAATAAACCCTGGAAACAACCATTATTGAGAATGAAAAGCTAAAACTACAAGGCAAACCTCGATTTTGTAAATAGGCGTCTTATTGACGCCTAAATAGTACACATAAGTGTATGGGATGAAATTAAGATGGTGTTTTCGGTCACCTTATATTTCAATTTTTGAAGCACTAAATAATTATTTTCGAACGCAATTTTTTCTGGGCTTCATTTTTGTAACATATCACAGACACAGGTGACAAGTGCGACCTTCTAGCTCAGATTTTTTTAAAAGTCAAACCAATGTTAACCAATCACTTTAAAGCGGACATAGTTTATTTCATATCGGCGTGGGAGATGCGATTTTGGTGTCTAAACCACTGGTTTCAAGGGTCAAAATGATACATAAGGACAAGTTTTAAGGACCAAAAATCCAATATGGCTTCCGAAAATCGATTCTAAAATGGCTGCTGATACTTAAAAGTGGAATAGCTCATTTTATATCCGCCTGTTAGATATGATTTCGGTGTCTAAAATATGGTTTCAAGGGTCAAATTAAATATGAGGACAAGTTACAATGACAGTCAGTGGTCTAGTATGTCAGAAATAAATAAAAAATCTGGTGTTAATTGACAGTTGTTACTTAAAAGTATACATAGATTATTATAAATACACCTTGGAGGTATGCTTTTGGTGTATACACTAGAGTTTAAAGGGTCAAGTAATATATTGGGTTAAGTTGAAATGACAGTCAGGTGTCAGGTATGTCCAAAAATCGAAGATGGCTTTAAAATATGGGGTTTTAAATGACTGTTGTTACTTGGGGGTATTATTTTGGTGTCTACATTAGGGTTTCAAGGGTCAAAAATACTTTGGGACTGGATACCATGATATGCATTTATCCATTTTGCCTTAAAGTCCAAGTTGGCTTCCAAAATGGGTTCCAAAGTGAGTGCTGTTACTTAAAAGTGGACATAGTTCAAACAATATCCACCTGTGAGAAATAATCATGGTGCCTACATTTTCCACGTTTTCATATTGTTTCATGAGTCAGTAACAGCACCCGTTTTGATGAAATTTTAGAATCCACCATGGATTTTTTTGACAAAATGTAATACTAACCACCTTTGTTACTTGTCCGAATGTATTATATGACCCTTCATACCACAATTTAGACACCAACATTATTTCTTACAGATATATATTGTAGAACTGTGACCATTATTGAGTGATATGAGTCGTTTTAGATGCCTTTTTTGAAAACCCTCTTGGATTTTTAGGAAAACTGGACAACTGCATATCAATGTAACCGGTTAAAACGTATTATTTTAACCGTGAAACCATAGTGGTTGACACCGAAATCACATTTTTTGGTGGATTTTAAATGAACTATATCCATTTTTAAAGGAACAGCAGTCATTTTAGACTCCGTTACTTGGAAACCATCTAGGATTTTTGACAAACTGGACCACTGACTGTCCTTGTTACTAATTTTCTGAATTAAAAAACCATGGTATAGACATTAAAATCATATGCCCTTGACGGATATTACATGAACTATGTCCATTTGCAGATAAAAGGGGTCCTATTTTACATTTTTAAGCCACCGTGGACTTTGGGACTTGATCACCCATCGTCCTTGTCACTTATCCCAATGTATTATTTGACCCATTTAACCATGGTATAGGCACAACAATCATATTCCTGGATATTGAAAAAAACTATGTTTTTTTTTGGTTTTATGGTTTTTTAAGTAGCCACAACATTTTTTTACTCCATTTTGGGGAGCCATCTTGGATTTTTTAACATACTGGACCACTGACTGTCCTTGTAACTTGTCCCAATGTATTATTTGACCATTGAAACCATAGTATAGACACCAAAATCATATCTCCCAGGTGGATATGATATGAGCTTTGTCCATTTAAGTATTGACAGCCATTTTAAACTCAATTTTTGGAAGCCATCGTGGATTTTTTGACACACCCAACCACTGGCTGTCCTTGTAACCTGTCCCTATGTACTACTTCACCACTCAAACCATTGAATAGAAACCAAATTAAAGCCACCTAAGTAATAGATGAACTGTGGATTTTTTTGCCTACGGCAGCCATTTTGGGCGCCATCTTGGATTTTCCTGGTACCTCGGAGCGCTAATATACACTCTGACTTGTATCAATAAATTTGTTTACCCACTCGACCATGGAATATGAACTGAATTAGGATTTTCGGGTGGATAATGAATCAGTTATATCAATTTTCAGTGAATGGTGGCCATCTTGAAAATAACTACTTTCCCGTTTGCGAATTTTGATAGATTCTTAGTATGTTATTCCTGAGGTCAAATACTGCCAGAAACAGTTGAAAAATCATTTGTTGCAATTTGTTCCGGGTCAAACCATATATTGACCCGTCTAATACCATCAATATAACAGACCTTCAGAACAATTTTCTTTCACCCGTGGTATCGCATAAAAGTATTCATAATTTGTAAAACAAAGCTTTGTGTAAATGATACAGAAAGATTTTTTAACTTTCTTCTTGAACAGCAAAATTCAACTTGTATTGTTTAGGGTTAAATATGCGGGGATGATAAAACAAAATCAAAATGTTTTATAAAGGATGTCCTTTTTGCCCCAACACTATATGTGTTTAGAGTCCGATTTGCGCGAGGTGTGGAAGGTGGGGCCGTACTAAACCAAAATAATGGTGTCTAAAGGTAAAACCGACGACCGACGGACGCGTGACATAACAATAAAATATATCTGTACTTGTTTAGGGCTTCATTTCAGGGAATACTTGCTAAGAGTATCGTTTTGTTTCCAATAATTGTTAAGGGGTGCATTTTCAGAATATGGAAAATACATCGCTGTACTTGTTTAGGGGCTCAGTTCTGGGAATACTTGCCAATAGTATTTGTTTCCAATACTTGTTAAGGGTAGGGTTTCACACGCCAATACTTGTTAAGGGGTGCATTTTCAGAATATGGAAAATACGTGTTTAGGGTGCTTTTCAAGACCCCGTGGTCGCCCATGGTATCCACTCGTCAATGGAAGTGGCCCCCCCCCCCCGGGCTATATCATTTTGAGGAATGGAGATAAAATAGGAAATACATGTCATTTGGTGACAAAAGGAGCAGACTACAAGTACATCTTTCCTCTTGGAAACAGACCTGCTATAAAGCAAACGAATGGCACAAGCAAATTACAAAAATATAATATAAACATAACTTACAATTCGGCATTGATAAGAGAGGAACCTGCCTGCACTAGCTGGTGGAGCGGTATACACCCTTTTCCTTGGTTATGAAAACACACCCAATGAGAGAAGTTCTCCAAAATCAAAAGTCAGAGCAAGTAGTTTTAAGACATGGAGAACCATCCAACAATTTCCCTTTATAACCACTTTGATGCCGCAATGATAAGACATGTTACGCATGTGTTTCATTGCATATTTCTCGCGCGCATTACAAAAGGAAACATGCTTTTATAATGATAATTAGTTTACGCTGCTTCTGGTCGGATAATATGAACAGACACATTGCTCACTTTTACAGGGGACAGCAAAAATGAATGTTGCAATATTTCTTGTAATATGATTTGAAATTACTCGATTGGCCGCAGTTCTGACACATAGCATCACAAATTGATACATTCGAACAAACTAATCACAACGTTTTAAAGTATGGAAGTGTATAGGATTTTGTAAAATGTTGATTTAAAAAATGTCAAACTATCCAGTTTTATCACATTTTGAAACTGTTATCAGTCAATATTTCGCCCTATATAAGGACACAATACACCTTTGATATATATTTCGTCATGTGTTCAATATCTATGTTTGTGCTCAAATCTAAATGGAAATATCCCAGCTATATTTTTTCGCCACAAATCATTTTTCATTTTTTCCATGAAACTGGTGGCATCACAGGTCGCCACCAAAGGTTATATAGCACCTGTGTATTTCTTTTGTACTTCTTTAGAAATTGGAAGCTATCTGCATATCGTTGTCCCTCCATTCTTTTTACCTCCATTGTCAGAGTGAGCTGGCTAAGCTTTTCTTATATCTGCACAAAAAACAGAAATATGTAACATAAAGAGTCTGCAGTGCGACACTCCTGCTAACATATTGTCTACTTATTGTGACAATCCAGCCTGCTGAAATGCCAGGCAAACTATAATTCCTACAGTCAAGTTACTATGGTTATAACACATGCCTATTGCAATGCCAGGCAACCTACCATGACTACAGAATAATAAGGTATACAATGTACACCTGTACATGGACTTTAACCAAAAGAGTTATCCGGTTTTGAATAAGATCCTACACACGGACTCCTCTTGATTTTTTTAAATCCCTTTTGCATTTACAGGTTTCTACTTCGTTTCAATGGCTATACAAATCTGTGATGAGGTGGATCTTTATGGATTCTGGCCATTTTTTTCTCGATTCGGAAATCAAAAGACCGACATACGCTATCACTACTTTGACAAACTGAAGCATGCATCGAAGATCCATTCCATGAATGAGGAATTCGCCATTCTCGTTCAACTCCACAACTTGGGAATCGTCAATTTGAATATTGGTAGTTGTTAACGGGAATGTCCATCCCAACAACATAGGATTTAAATTCATTAAGAAAGATCAAACAAGCATAACGCGTAAACCGTCATCGAAATCGGATGTGGAATACGACAGACATTTTAAAATTTCGCTCATATTTCAAAACAGACTATTCACATCATACGAATTAGATATGCAGAAGAAAGGATCGATGAAGTCATTCCATTTCTCTTTTGTATTTTATTCTATGGATTATGAAGTATTTCAAATTTAGCAAATCTGACAAGAAGGGGACTCTTTATCAAACCACAATTGAGCAGCACATCCACAAAGCTGCATGTTGAGAGGGGGAAATTTTATTTCACTTTATAATGAGAAGATAGAAAATAGTTTATATTTCATATAATAGGTCATAACAAAAATAGTGAGTAAAGGGAAATTTTGAAATGTCAATCGTTTCAAATTTTACATGAGACTTAATGAAATTTCGGCGCTGAATTAATTCAAATTCTTTCTTTTTTTTATTCAAATACACGTTTTTTCGGGATGGACGTGCCCTTTAAAAACATTTAGTTATGTCCTACGTCTTAGGTCTCGTTCACATGTGGGTTCCTAATCTGAGTAAAATGTTATTATGCATGGATTAAACTTCCAAAGATCTTGTTAAGACCAAGACGTAGGCTGTTTTGGTCGGAGTAAAGTCAGAGGAAGGTCGCAGAATGCCCAGTTGTAGTAAGGTATGAGGAAAGGTCGAAGCAGTGTCCTTGTGGACAGAGTTACTTCGACCGTCCTCCGACCAAGATACCCATGGTTTTTTTCAGGAGTACCTGGCTGTCACAACTAGCCAGTCGGGGTAAGGTGCCCTTGCGGACAGCACTCGGAGTATCTACACACAATTCCAGTTAAATGTATGGGGTTTTTTTAATGAAAAGAAAAAGAAAATTAAAAAGAGCGATACAAAAAATATCCAGATTCTTGCCCCGGCACGAACAGCGAATCTCATGAATCTGCAGGAAAACGACTTATATATTTATGGTTCTTTCAGTACCACCTAGAAGATCTTTTGACTTTGTGAATAATATCATATCCACTTGGTATAGTATTAGTCCAGATCTCCGAAAGACCTCGATGCAAGGGCACAGTTTATATATATATATATACATGCATATAAAATAGATAAAACAGTTTGTCAACGTATGAAAATAAGTGTTTATTATTATAATGCTATTTGACCAAAACGTCAGCCAATATATTGTTTTGACCGCGCTTTCCTTAGACCACGACTTTTGAAACAAAACAACAAGACAAAAAACCCACAACACAAAACGGCCGGTTCTTTGTTGAGATGCTCTAACGGGCCACGTACAGTGACAGATCAGGGCCCCGTCTTACGAAGACATGTGATTGATCCAATCAACAACTATGGAAAGCCAGCAACGTCAATATCTATTATGCATGTTCGTACAAATTATTATTAAAAAAAAAATAAATTCATACATTAATTGTTTTCTTAAAAAATCAGTGTGTTTCGCTTTGTTTACAAAATACATTGCTCAAATTCCTTGTAGAAAATGTTATGACAATGATGGATTTCCATAGAATTGAGGTTGATTTGATCACTTGTAACTATTTGTAAGACGGGGCCCTCGGATTTTCCCATGAATTTACACATTCCCATATCTCATGTAAATGTATGGCCAATATGAATAAATGGAAATGATAATTGCAACTTAGAAACAGAATTGGACTTCAAACATTTACTTAGGTTATGCCTCTTAGACGTACGATCAAATCAACTGATCTGACGTTTCAGTAATTATCACGAAACTTCTTAGCAACGTAACAATAATGATAAAACTATGACATACATATATTTTGTTTTATAAATGAGAATTCTCTTTCAACATAAACGCCTTGGCTTCTGGTGAAGATTTTCTTGTTTGTTTTTCTGTTAAGGCGACCGCACACCTTACGATTGGTCTGCGACTCGATTTTGGAATAAAACGTAGTAGAATTTGATTCTAATATTGAGACTTGGAATATCTTAAGCCCCTTTCACAATTGACGTACGACCTGTTTACGACCACCTGCAACAGTTTTTTCTTGTTGTTGCACGATCGATCCTATGGTGTCTTGCGAGCACTCGCAGTCGTTGTAGACGATCGCACAAACTCGAGGTGGTCGGAGGTGATCGTGACTGGTCGCATCTGAACTTTGAACATGTTCAAAATCCAAACGCGATCAAATACGATTGATTCACTCGCAACAGGTCGTACCATCGGTCGGGCGATCATCGTGTGAGTGTTGTTCAACGTTGTACGACTTGGTGCGAGAGGTGGCACAACTAAGTATAGTCGCATTTAGTCGACTGGAGGTCGTACAACACTTGCACATGTGCTGGAGACCTACAGAGACCAGTCTTGCGACTGGGTGCGATAATATGAGACTGTTGCAAGACCGATCGAAATTACGGCTTACTACATTCCACTACCGTTGCATTCGCATGTATGCGACCGTTCAGCCCCTTTCACAATTGACGTCCGACCAGTTTACGACTGCCTGCAACAGTTTTTTCTTGTTGTTGCACGATCGATCTCTTGGTGTCTTGCGAGCACTCGCAGTCGTTGTAGACGGTCGCACGAACTCGAGGTGGTCGTGACTGGTCACATCTGAACTTTGAACATGTTCAAAATCCGAACGCGATCAAATACGATCGATTCACTCGCATCAGACCGTACCCGGGGTCGTACCATCGGTCGGGCGATCATCGTGCGAGTGTCTTTCAACGTTGTACGACTTGGTGCGAGAGGTGGCACAACTAAGTAGTCGCATTTACTTGACTGGAGGTCGTGCAACACTTGCACATGTGCAAGCGACCTACATGTACAGAGACCTGTCTTGCGACTGGTTGCGATAATAATATGGGCCATAAGACTGTTGCAAGACCGATCGCAACGGCTTACAACATTGCACTACCGTTTCATTCGCATGTATGCGACCGTTCCACTCGCAATCCCTCGTGCAACACTCGCATGTGATCGCACGAGCACAATAAGAGTATATGCGACTTACTCGTGCATCGGGGTTTACTGGTTGTTTTGTTGTACGACAGCTGTTGCAACTGTGAAAGCCTCTGTGCGATCTTATGAGATGACTAGCGATTGATGCCTGTTGCAGCCTGTCGCACGACCAAAAGGTCGCAAATGGTCGTACGTCAATTGTGAAAGGGGCTTTACTGTGTAATGTTCGAAATCATCGTACGAATACCTATGTTCAAATCTGTGACTATGCTATCATCCTTCTTAGAATAAAAGAACATTTAATATCTAGTCGTAATGACGTCATAGCAGTCGTACGATTGGCTACGATTTGAAACAAATTTGGCCTTTACTCCAAAATAAAGGCTTACAATCTTGCAAAATTGTTATATTAGTATTCTTTCAATTAATTTTAACCTCAAATAAAATTATATGTTCCATTCACATTTTCAGAAAATGAGCAAAATGCGATTTGCTCCAAAATCGGATCGCGAACAGTCGTAAGGTGTGCGGTGGCCTTTACACATACCATAGCCATTTTTTTGTATTCTCACATCCTCTATATTTTGTTTTATTTATGCTATGTAATGCTGGTGGAAAGCACATTTCCAAACAATGTATGAACTTATAAATTTGTGATGATAATGCTAATGATAATAATAATAATAATTGTAAAAATAATAACAATAATAGTAACAGTAGTAAAAAAGCGGTGATTAAGAAAAATATAAACTTTTGATCTCAACACAGAGAAAAAAAATATTCGGGTTTTTTGTGTTAAGATTAGGGGAAGTTAAGCTTTCTCTTATTTTCAACCAACACAGATGAACTTTCATGATCGAATAGCGATGATTATTGCTATTATTATCATTACAATATATTCTTACAACTCAAGCTGAACTTTTTTCAACTTAGACCCTTCCCTATCTGACATAATTGTATACCTAATTTAAAGAAAGGGAAATAAATGCAAGTTAGACGATCGCAAGTCAATTGTTCTTTACATTGACAAAGTCTCTTAATAAACACAAGACCCCCCAAACAAACAAAAAACCCGGACGAGACAGTTAATATGGAAAATAGTTTTCATCAACCCTAATATGAACAAACAAAAATGACATAAAATAAAGTAAAATAGAATAAAATAAAATGACGTAAAATAAAATAAAACATAAGGAAATTAAATAAAATAAAGTAAGAAAAGATAAAATAAAATAAATGAAATAAAATGAAATTAGAAAAGATAAAATAAAATAAATCATAATAATATAAGATGAAATAGAAATGATTTCAATTTCATCGCAGTGTGAAGCAGTTCATGCTTATACAACCAGGGATTCAATAGAGACCATAGCCCCGTCTTACAAAGAGTTACGATTGATCCGATCAACCTGAGCTGTATGGAAGTCCATCAATGTCATAATTTCTACTACAGGAAATTTGCACAATTTGTTAATAAAGGGAAGCACATTGAATTTTCAAGAAAACAAGGAATGTTTGAATATACATCACATCTGAATTTTTTTTTGAAGAAACATGCAGTTTAGATGTTGACGTTGCTGGCTTTCCATAGTTGTGGTTGATGGATCTATCGCAATTATTTTTTAAGACGGGGCCCCGTTCCCTCCGGATCCCGATGCCGCTGGAGAAAACCTCCCATTGTCTTTGTTCACGTGACGCGGGTAGAGGCCCAGCAAGGCCGGCAAAGTGCGGCCTCGAAGCCGGCCTCGCGTACATCCCTGCTTACAACTCAAACTGGACTTCGATACCAGTGTTGTCCATATTCTTGTGGTAAACATCGTCAAAATACTCATTTTCAGCTACCGTAAACTCATTCTTCCAATCGCCCACCTTGCCTGCATCGAAAAGGAGGATGAAAATGCAAATTCAGTCTGAACTTAGTTGAGTAAATGTCGATTAAAAAAATCGCTTGCAACTTTATTCTTTTAGAAATATTGATCCATACGAAATATTTGCCCCCCCCCTCAAATTGTTTGGTTCGTCACGCTATCGACATGAAATTTTTGAATTTTACAAAATTTTGGAAAATCTATTTTCAAGTGTGTTATTTTTTTCACAACGTATCGTTTAGACTTAGATAAAATTTCTTGCTTTCTAAAAAAAAAAGAAAAGCATCAAAATCATCTTCAAGTTTATGCAGTAATTGTCTATTGTATCCTAATAGTAGTAGTAATAATCATTGCTTTCATTATTTGGCATTTTAAATGTATGACAAATATTGTCAGAAAGCCTTGCCTTGAAAATGCCTTAAAATGTCAAGGCTCATAATCCGCAAGGCCAAGGCTGAAAGTCAAGGCACTACAACACTGCATTTGTTATTCACTTTGTGCACTGAACTATGAATTTTATTTCTCGTTCAGTGATGTGTGACCTTATAACTTCCGGTCTACTCGTACCGCCGTAGCTAGCGCCAGTCTAATCCGTAGTCGCGCACCCGTTTTCATACCGCTACTTGTTTTATCCCATCTACTGTAGATCATTCCTACCATAAAACTACCGGAAGTTACCGGGGGTCCGTTTCATAAAAGTTGTCAGCACTGACAGGTTGTCTTTCTCCGACAGTTACCATAGCAACAGTCAGAAGCCAGTGCTTCTTATCCAATCAAAACCAAGGATTTCACTGAAATAGTCAGCACTGACCATTTAGTCAGTGCTGACAACTTTGATGAACACCCCCCTGGTCACACAAGTGAACTGCTCGAGCTACATTCGTGAACCTTTGGTTATTTAGAACTGAATACAGCTTACCTTTTCGGAGGTAAGGCAGATGCCCAAAAAGTTGAGTAATCGCCTTGCCCGTGTCTCCCATTGTATCCTCGATATCTTGGTAAGTTTTCCGCATGCCTTTCATTTCAGTCAGCTCAACGAGCTTGTCCAACTTTTCATCCGAAAGAGGGCGCTCTAAGAATTCTGCCACCCTTTTGATATTGCCTCTCAGGTCCTAGGATATGATAGTACATGCGTTAAGTATTTCGATATTATATTTCTTCTCAATTGTTATCATCATTGTTATCAATATTATTATTCCCTGTTGGAAAGTGTGTTCACACTGTGTTCACATAGTGGACTGTGTGAAAATACTATTCACACTGTCAAAATGCTCAAATTCAACAGTGTGGAGATATTTTAAAACTTTGCACACCTCGACAGTGTGACTGTTTACAGCGTGTTCACATGGTCGACGATGGGAATATTTGATTCACACTGTTGAAATGCTCAAATTGAGCAGTGTGGAGGTGATTTCACATTTTTACTGTGGTCTTCCGGTAGAGTTATTATTATTACCATTATTATTAATGTCATTATTAATAATAATAAGATTATCATCATCTTTGCAATTATTTTTAAGCATTTTAGTTATATAATTATTGTTTGTATCACTATTATCATGCTTTTATTATGCTTTTATATATTATTAAATAGGTTGGGCGGTACAAAAATTACACTTTGGTTTCATTCGCGTTTATGTACATTTAAACCTGGAAGAGTGAGGTCCGAAACCTCCCACCCCCCTCCCAACTCTGGTTCCGCGACCCCTTGTATTATTATCACCGATAACCTTATTGTTATTTATTACCTATTATCACAGCCGTCATCGTTAAGATGACTGGGGACTTCTTTCACAAAGATTGAAGCATGTGTTAGAGTCGCACATAAATGCCGACGCGTACATGATATGCAAAGCGAAATCTTATTGATCAATGTGCGGTAGTGCGCGTCCTCGTGGCATAATCTAAGTGCGACTCTAGTGGGGTGTTGCAAGAAACTTGCGATCAATTACAAGTCTTTTTTGGTCCTAAATTAATCACATGTCTTGTAGTTAATCGAAAATTAGTAATTGATTGCTAATCTGATCCTTGAAACAAGAAGTTTAATCGGATTTGCTACAGCTAACGTTGATCTATCAGTTGTAAAATTGCAACAGAATATTTGCAATTGATCGCAAATATTTTTTTGCAACACCCCCTTGGACATACTTAAATCTTTGTGAAACACCCCCTGGACTTGAAAACAACAAACAGTACCAATAGCAGGAGCCTTGATAGAAGTGTTGCTACAGCTACTATTTTTACAACAAATCCTCAATTTCACCCTCAGCCTCTCCTCACCCGCAAGTATCAATTTAAAGGGCAAACGAAACCGCAGCCCTACCTCAAAACCTCAACTACGCATATCTGGTCGGATCCATTACCCAAATATAATGCAACATTCTGAACATTGGGCGTTGTGGCGTGCGCCTGTAATCCAAGCTGTGAGGAAGTTACAAATTGATGCAGAGGTTCGAGCCCTGGTCACGTCTTTCGGATGGTGACGTTAAAGGTCGGTCCCAGACGTAAATAATCATATCTGATTGATACACGTCTGACAAAACTCAAATACACACACACACACATTGTAGTCTGCTTGAATAGGCCCATGCACTTTTCCTTTTCCAGGGTAACATTGCTAATATATCGATATAGATTTTTTTAAATATAATATACTTATAAAATCAAAGTTATGAATTGTATGTGTACTTGTATATTGCATGCATTGTTTTACTTTAATTGTCAAATTTATTGATCTATGCACGACTTGTATTTCTGTTGGAAATGAGAACAAATAAAAACTTTAACTGAAAACCGAATGGTAATACATTTCACTGCTCAGTGCATCTATACATTAATAATGATGTTATCAAGAAACAAAACAGGTACCTTTCCTCTGAAAAAACATTTTAGTCTATCTATTAAAATAAAACTATAGGCTGATTTATCCAATATTTTTGATAGCTATCTAAATAGGTATATTAATTTTATAATGCTATCCATTTATAACACACAGTCAATGAGAGACATCACTCAGTTTCACTCCCCTCTAAGAATCGGAGGGGTATAACGTGATACAAATGTTAGTTACCTTATGGAAGTCTTCGTATTTACACCAAAGGATATTTGGCTGGTTACGGAGAGCCCACCAACCCTTAACATGGCGAAACCAGCCACCAGAAATCACTATAAAAAATAATAAAAATATATAAAACAGAAATAAAACAAAAAATATGCGAACAACCATCTCACTTTGATTTGGGCCTTTATTACTAACTACAAGTGATTAAACAGTTGAAAAAGTATTTCTGCCCTACCATAGAAAACGCATATACAATTTTAAACTCATGTTATGCTCATTGTGTTATATTTCATCATTGTTTCTTCAACATGTCATGGGAAACTATATTCTTTCCAGCACAAGACAAAAAGCACCACAATTTTTTTATTTCATGTGTTTTAAAAAAAATTTACTATTTTGACACATTCCAGGTCTATATGACACAGCTTCGCTGTTTCTGGAGTAAATTAATTCATTTAAACAAAAAGTGATTTACTAATAGACTTTTATATCTACCAGTCTAGCTTGTAAGGATCTCTGGATATTTTTTTCAATATGCAATGAATGTAATATTTCTATTTTTTTTTCTAATTAAAATGTTTGCTCGCTCAATTCGCTAGCTCAAAACTTTTATAATTTTGCCTGATACGCCATATCTGGCCCCCTCAATTTTGGGGCTCATCACGCTACTTCATATAATTATCACTATATATAAGATCTACATTCACTTTATACACACGCTATCCAAATGTCCCTTGTGCCGTCCAAGTATGGCCCTAGCATAGTTGCAATGCGGGTGGTTAATTTATTCTTTGATACATTTAAGATCTGTTTTAATTGGAAGATACATAATTTTCGATAATCATCATGCTCATACTTTTGTCAGAAAGAAAGTAAGGGAGATACCCCTTCCATCCGCCCATCTCAGCTGGTAATGTATCACCGATAAACTTGAAATAGGAGACCGCTACATCTTTAGGGTTCCTTGCGAAGTAGATGACCTATGTAGAAAAAGAGGGAGTAAGGTAAAGAGAAAGAGAGTGGTAGATAGATAGATACATGTAGATAAGAGATTAAGAGGAAAAGCTGAGCGAGATAGGGAAAGTGTGAGGGGAGAAATAAAAACAAAGAGAAATATAGACAGGGATAGAGAAAGAGAAGGCAAGGGGAATGGTAGGTAGAAAAATTAAGGTAGAGAGAGATAAAAAAACAATTAATACTTTTCAGGCCAGAATCACTGTTTTCATACGTAATTAGTCCAAGACACGGTTACGTCAATACGTAATAAAAAAAACATTGTGCTCATTCAAACTTTTTCAAATAAATACAAACGAACGCTTACACAATTATATAGCCCCTACACACACACACCCGCACTTATATATATATATATATATTATACATATATATATATATGCAATAAGACGATATTACGTTCCGCGTGTTAATGAGGCAAAGTGGTAGTGCATTGTACTTTGTTCCAACAGTTTATTTTGAATTCCAAATTTTCGACGTTAAACATATATATGCAATATATATATAGGCATGCAAAAAAAAGTGAAATCTAACATCGATAAAATTAGTGTAATTAATGTACATATGATAGGAGATAACTATTTGTTTTAAATGGATTTAAGTATTTATGTTATAAGATTATACGGCAAAATACTAGGATGATCCAAAGTATCATTAAATTCTGACACCATTTCATGTGCAGCAGGTTCAATCTGAGAATTACGCATTTGGAAATTCACATTTTACATGACGTCTATGTAAAAATTAGCTATTGATTAGCCACTTTGAGAAACAAAATATTTTTGGTGACTTAAACCTCTTTCATTATCTACAGAACTGTGATACCTATAACATATTATAAAAAACTGCCTTTTACCCTTTTTACTTTGTTCGCAAAATTGGACCACCTTATGCCAGCGACCACAGTCACCTTTACTTCATAATAATTGTCAAATTTGGTTTTTAAGTTATGTTAACAAAATGTGCATTTTGTCCAAAATGTGCATGTATATCACGAATTAACTGCACCATTTGGTTCCCAATTTCTTTTTATAAAAATGTGCAATTTACCAAAATATGCCGTAGCAGGGACAACTACCAAGGACTATTCCTACATGAACACATTTTCGTGGTCTTTAACATTTTCAAATTATGGTATATTTGAGAATGTAATTTTATAAAATATCGTACTTGCGAACTTGATTATAATAAGAGTATTATAAACTTAAATGACCTTTGTCTCTCATTAGTAAAATACTGTTCTTTCTCCATCTTTCCTCCACCTTTTCTTTCGTTTTCAGTTACTAAATCAGATCATATGTATTAATGCTGGTTAGGCTTGTAAAGCGCTACAAACATATTATTTCATAATTGGTTAACATGTCAGTACAGGCCCTGTACAATATGACAATGTTATACATGTATATAATTTTTACCAGCATACCTTTGACCCTTTCTTGATTTGTTCCGGGGCAAACTCTTCCAGGATGTGACTAACCATGATCCGAGGAGATTTCCACTGCGCCATGATTTCGTGGCCTGGCGTGACCTTGGTTGTGTTCTCGTTATTGTTAGCTATGGCGAAATCAAGGGCAAACAGATTTGCCTCCCGATTTATTTTATCGAGTTGAAGGTCGTTCATGATCAAGAAAGCTATCTCCATTATCCAGTGTGTACCTGTGTAGGATTCAAATATGCATATTCATTAATCCACTGGCGGCACAGGATTTTTAAGCATGGAGGGAGGGGGGGGGGGGGGTGGAGGACAAAGGTTCTAGCCCCAAAACCCCATGGCCTCCCCATTGGTGTCGCAAGTGGTGAATGATGAAAAAGAAAATAGTGCATCACAAGACGAACGGAGGGGGGGGGGGGGGGCTGGGGTTCTAGCTAGAAGGGGGTATAGCCCCATAGCTCCTCTCCACCATTTGAGGTCGCAAGTGGCATAATTAATGACATAATTCTACTGGGATGGGACTTCTAAAGCTTGCTTGCAATCATAAAATTGTACCTTGTTACATATGATGAAGTGAGAAATGTTGTTTAGGTTTTGAGGAGTTCAAATTGGATTCCCGAGCAAATTAGAGTACGCAGGCGTTTCATAAACTTGTCTGAAAATTACGCACGAACTTAATACCCACGACTGGAATATACTGATTAGTATTCGCCACGTCATGTAATAAACAAGTGGAATGCCTCTGGCGGTCTCACCTGCATCACGCGATTCAATATAGCAATATATCAACAGTGCTGACTTTGAAAACTACTATGAAATGATTATTCACAAAAAACACCATTCATATAATGATACAATACTACGTTCATTGATATTTGACCTTGATCATATGACCTAAAACTTGTCAGCGATACTTGATTACCCCTATATCCACATTTTATACACTACATCTATAGACTTTGAAAGTTATGACAGCAATCTAATAATTACCTCTAAAATGGCCAGAGTTCAATGACCTTAAATGACCTTTGACTTTCGTCATGTGACCTGAAACTCGCATGAGATGTTTAGTGATACTTGATGACTCTTATGTTCAAGTTTTATGAACTAGACCAAAATACTTACAGGGTTAATATGATGATAATTCAACAAATACCCCCAACATGGCCAAAGTCCATTGACCTTTGACCTTGGTTATGTGACCTGAAACTCGCACAAGATGTTCAGTGATACTTGGTTACTCTTATGTCTAAGTTTCATGGATCAGATCCATAAATTTTCGAAGTTATGACGGAAATTCAACAAATACCCCAAAGTTGGCCAAAGTTCATTGACCCTTAATGACCTTTAATCATGTGACCTGAAACTTGCACAGGATATTCAGTGATACTTAATTACTATTATGTCTAAGTTTCATGAATCAGATCCATAAACTTTCAAAGTTATGATGGTAATTCAACAGATACCCCCAATTTGGCCAAAGTTCATTGACCCTAAATGACCTTTGACCATGGTCATGTGACGTGAAACTCAAGCAGGATGTTAAGTAATACTTAATACTGTCCAAGTTTCATGAACTAGGTCCATATATTTTCTAAGTTATGATGACACTTCAAAAACTTAACCTTAGGTTAAGATTTTGATGAGTGATTCCCCCAACATGGTCTAAGTTAATTGACCCTAAATGACCTTTGACCTTGGTCATGTGACCTGAAACTAAGGAAGGATATTCATTAATACTTGATTATTATGGCCTTATGGCCAAGTTTCATGAACTAGGTCCATATACTTTCTAAGTTGTGCTGTCATTTCTCAAAAACTTAACCTTCGGTTAAGATTTGGTGTTGACGCCGCCGCCGTCGGAAAAGCGGTGCCTATAGTCTCACTCTGCTTCGCAGGTGAGACAAAAATGCATACAAAATCTATAATACATTTATCTTGACCCCCCTCCCAATAAAGATTATGGCTCATTGATAAAAACAAGGTTTCCTCTAATAGCCCCACTTTACATCGTCAAAAATTGTTTCCTCTGTTATTTCGGAAAATCATAATTACCTGATTTGGGGTATGTCACAATATAAACGTCATCAGGTCGCGCTATCCACGTCTGTAAAGCTTCGATAATCTCGGGCATTTGCATTTTAATCAAAGTGACACCTTTATATTCATAGGTATGGTTGAATATGTCGATTTCTGAAAAAAATCTTTGGGAAGCACCCCTACCAAGTAGGCAGTATCCATGTTTGTCTCACATACAACTGATATGTTACGCGCATGCTCTCTCTATGTATATGTATGATTTATGAAATGTTATGAAGAAACATTTTTCCTAAGCTGCCCTCTGTGTTTGGCAAGTACCAACGTCATTACGACAATTTGGTATTTGATATCTGATATTTGATTTTATTTTACATATTGCACCAACTTTATGAACATAATGCAACAAGAGTGTCGCTAAGGCGAGCACATAATACGCCCGTCTCTGACGCGGAAAATTGAGTTATTGGTTAAGCAAGAAAAGTGGAAGGTGACGACTTCACTTTTGACCTTCTGACCTCAAAATCAATAGAATTGCTAGGATCTATCCTAGTATCATACACACCAAATTATATGAGCATAGGTTACGTTAAACTAAAGTTTCGCGTTTACAAGGACTTCAGAAGGGTAATATGAAAACATGTTAGTGTGACCTTGACCTTTGACATTTTGACCCAAAATCAAAAGGCTTCTTGGGAAACATGCTAGTAACATACACACCAGATTACATGAGCCTAGTTAAGTAAAACTGAAGTTATTGCGTTTACAAGGACTGCAGAAGGGTAAGATGAAAACATGTTAGTGTGACCTTGACCTTTTAATTTATGACTTCAAAATCGATAGGCTTCCTGGGATTCATGCTAGTATCATACACACCAAATTATATGAGCCTAGGTTAAGTTAAACTGAAGTTATCGCGTTTACAAGGACTGCAGAAAGGTAAGATGAAAATATGTCACTGTGATCTTGACCTTTGACTTTTTGACCTCAAAATCAATAGGCTTCCTGGGATTTATGCTAATATCATACACACCAAATTATATGAGCCTAGGTTAGGTCAAACTAAAGTTATCGCGTTTACAAGGAAAAGTTAACAGACAGATGGACGGACGGACACCGAGCGTGATACCATAAAACGTCCCGTCTAGGACAGGCGTATAAAAACGATATAACATCAGAAGAATTAGCATGGCGTACAAATCAGACATGTCATCGTTCATCTAGATTAAATAATACAGCGATTTGAAATCAAAGATAAAGTATGGTGAAATATGAGGGAACCTTAAAAAAACGATTTTTCAGTCTGCAAGATTCCCCCAAAATATGAAGTCTTAGTATGTGTTCTAGAGGACAATAAATGAGTCGATTACATAACGCAACGCCAAAATGTTACAACTGTCGGTATTTAAAGAGTGTACATAAAGAAAATGTGTTTGCCACTATTACTCAGCAAGAGCATACTAGTTAATTGGACATAATATAGGGATGATTGAAAATATATACACAATCTCAATATGAAATCTCTATAATTATGCGAGTAAATTCAAATAATCCTAATAATCGAGAAATACCCTACTAAAAACGAAATATTATTTACAATGTACTTTCACTAAAGGGTATGATTCCATACAAAACACAAGAAAGTGACTGATGGGATAGTGAAATTTACTGAGATGGGGTTTAGGGACTTAACAATTCTAACGATTTCAAAGCTTGTGGGCTATTACCGAGAAAGATATGTCACCGCAGTTAGTTTTAGTTCGAGGTCCGAGCAGCAGTTGAAGATGGGCGGTGGTGTGGGAGCGGAGACGTCTGGATGCAGATTGGGATGATGATCGGAGGGAGACGAGGTTTGGTAGATACGAAAGGGGCTTGATTGTGGATATACTTGTAGATTAGAAGGAGAATTTTGAAGACAATACGTTCCTGTACCGGGAACCAGTGTAGAGATTTCAGGATTGGGGCGACGTGTTCAATTTTGGCTAACAAGTCTGGCTGCCGGCTGCCGGGTATTCTGGATGCGTTGGACGTGAGCAATGCTGGATAGAGGAGACTAGCTAGGAGGCATTTACAATAATCCAGATATGAAGAAACAAATTCAGTAGATGCAGTTTTGAGGTACTTTCGGATTCGGTCAAATCTAGCTGTAGCCTAAGAAGCCGTCCTGCTCTTGTGGATGTGTTGTTAGAGAGAGAGTTGGTTGTCAAAAGTCACCACCGAGATCACGGACACACTCCGATTTATGAACACAACCATATTCCAGAGTTCCAGACAGATCTCTAGGGGAGAAATACCATAACACAGCTGCCTGAATCGGGAAGATATATGTAGCAGTTTTATCTTCGCTTGGTTGAGCTTCAAGTTGTTAATTACGGACCAAGATATCACGTAAACAGTGTGTGAGTCTACTTATAGCGCCACTTCTCTCGTCGATATCTGCTTTCCAAACAAGATACAACTCTGTACCTAAATTGTGATGTATGCCACGATGGGACGCAATCACATTGCAAGAGGTCTAGCATAGAGGGTAAATAAATGTGGAGCGTTGTGGCCCAGTGGATAAGTCTTCTGACTTTGAAACAGAGGGTCGTGGGTTCGAATCCCAGCCATGGCGTAATTTCCTTCAGCAAGAAATTTATCCACATTGTGCCGCACTCGACCCAGGTGAGGTGAATGGGTACCCGGCAGGATTAATTCCTTGAATGCATGAGCGCTGAAAGGCAGCTCGAGCTAAAGCCGGGGTAATAATAATAATAACAACGCGCCTCGGAATAGAATATTTCTAGATAGATGGCGCTATATAAATGCCTATTATTATTATTATTATTAAATAGTATAAGGCCCACAACTGACCATTGTGGGACATCCCGTCGAAGAGTAAATGTCTGCGACAGAGATTCCCATATTTTTACTCTCTGGAGACGGTCACATAGACTATCCACTCAAGCGCAAATCCATTTATACCGTATGTGGTTTCGAGCCGCTCAGTGGCGTAACTACGGGGGGGGGGGGGGGGGGGCATGGGGGGCACGTGCCCCCCCCCCCCCAATCGGCTGGCAAAAACAAAAAAAAACGGGGAAAATGAGAAAAAGAGGGAGAAAGGGAAAGAAACGTAGTGCGAAAGAAGAAATTATTGTTCATTATGTTATATTATAATTATGTTATGATATATTACCTTGAAAAATCATTACTTTATGAAACATAATTTGTTTAGGGCCTATGTCTTCATTGTTCCTGGCGCAGAAATATATCCCGTTGTACTAAAACCTCCCATTTTCAAGTCAATATACACCAAATATATTTCCTCGCACTTCAGATTATTATTGTTTTATGTAGTGACATATGCTTCTTTCTCATGACTACTTAAAGTGGTTGCCCCATTTTAAGGTCTTAATATAAAACACTCAATATTTTTGTATTATTTTAAATATACAGATTTTGTACAGATTTGACAATAATGGCCAGCTTGACTGAACCATATAGTATCAAAATAGTGCTAATTCCACATGTTCATGGATGAATTAATCTTAGTTTCACTGCTTTGATAATGAAAAGAAAATTATACTATTTCATATAATAAAGTAAAAAGGAAATAGTGAGTGAATGATGTCATCAGTCTCATTTGCATTCCGACCAGGATGTGCATATAACTGCTCTGTGAAATTAGGAGTTTGAAATGTCATAACTTTCTTATTTTACATCCGATTTCGTGGAAATGTTCAGTGTTATGCTCGTTGGATTTTTCTCTTTTTATTCAAATCAACTTTTTGTTGTGAGTGACTTGCCCTTTAATAGCCTAAGTCAAGGTCAACCAGTAGGCTTTTATAATCATGTACCTAAGCCTACGACGACAATCAAAATGAGCTTTTAACTCATTTGAGGAAAAAAATCATCCATGAAATATTTTTCGTCATGCATTTTGTACATAGAAAACCCCACATAAATACCTGATTTGGGACATGTAACAATATAAACGTCATCAGGCCTCGTTATCCACGTCTGTAGAGCATCGAAGATCTCAGGCATTTGCATTTTAAACAAAGTGACACCTTTATATTCATAGGTGTGGCTAAATATATCGATTTCTGAAATATCTTTGGCGAGCATCTCTTTCAAGTTAGCAGTAGCCATGTTTGCCACGAACACAACTAAACCGTTATTGTACCACTATGCATATCATGGCATATAGTAATGAAATATTATCGACTGACAAAATTTATCTCAAATTGCTCGCTATTTTTGTAAGTCCTTTGAACTTTACTTTGATTAAGTGTTATACCTTGGACATTGGCCGTTGATACACGTTGTATCCCAACATTATATTGCTCATAATCATTCATCTATAGTAAAATTTGTATATCGCTGAAAATCCGCGGGGGGGGGGGGTGGATAGGCTTCAACCCTCCACCTTATTAAAAAAAAACATGCACAATAACGTAATATTAACATCTGCTCAACCTCATTAATATTCCACCTTGATGAAATGTTCAGCAATTCTTTTCGTAATGTTGAAGTTTACTCCATTTGGTAAGATATTTGACATGCCACCCTAAAACCAACAATAAGTCTAACAACGTGAACTTTGATATTTTTTATTGAGATTAAATAGCACATCCTAAACTTAAAAATAATATATAATTTAATTCACCTGCAATAACCCTCAAAGTTCTTGATTGATGTAGAAGAAATTCATTGAGATCTCCAAAGAAAGGAATAAAAAAGTTTTGCAGTTTGGGTTCATTCAAGCATAAGTTTTTGCTTACACTGCATTCTCAGTGAGACGAGACTTTCACTCTAAATTTCAAGGATTTAAAGGGATGGTGCGGGCTAAAAGTATTTATAGCTTAATAAATAGAGTATAATTCACTGAGCAAAATGTCGAAAATTCCATCAAAATCGGATAACAAATAACAAAGTTATTGAATTTTAAAGTTTAGCAATATTTTGTGAAAACAGTCGTCATGAATATTCATTAGGTGGGCTGATGATGTCACATCTCCACTTGTTCTTTTGTATTTTATTATATGAAATTAGGTTTATTCAATTTTTTCATCCAAGAACTAGAAAAATTTGATTGACAACTTATTTAGTGCATTATATATTTATTGCTGCAACTTATTTCATTATAAGGGAGACATATTATTCACACAAGTATGAAATAATGAAAAAATTACGATTTTATGTAATAACATAAGAAACCGGAAAGTGGAGATGTGACATCATCATCCCACCTAATGAATCTTCATGACGACTGTTTTCACAAAATATTGCTAAATTTTAAACTTCAATAACTTTATCATTTGTTATCCGATTTTTATGAAATTTTCGGCATTTTGATATTTTCAGTCCGGACCATCCCTTTAAAGCAAATCTAAATCGGCTATTAATAGTGACCACCCGAGTTTCTAATATATTTTAAATCTTAATGATTATCTGTTTAATTTCCAAAAGACTTAAATGAAAATCTTTCAGATTTATATTGAAGTCAACAGGGTTTAAATCTAAGTCTAATATTCGGCTGGTCACTATCATGACTATTCACAGCCGATCTGGCTTTATTTTCAATCCTTGGAATTTAGAGTGTTATAAAAGCAGCCTGAAAAAGAAAATGTCTAAGAAACTATTGTACCTCCTTTTCTGTAATCTCACCTTTACAATTTGAAATATTGACTGTATGAAGAAGAATTCATCTCTCAGATAAGCTTATATCAAAATTTTGACAATCAAATAGTTGTCTTACAGACAACCTTTTTAACGACTTATTGTTGGTTTTTGGGGTGATTGGTCACATATTATTTTCAGTCTGGAATACCTTTTAAGTTGAAGCGTTGTGCATTTGCTATTACAAAACCGCAGGGTCCACCTTTTAAAGACAAACCACGTTACGCAATGGCATGAACGGCCACCAGACAGAGAACAAACTTTGACCAATTCAGTCTCATTAAGAAACATATATTATCGAAGCTAAGCCAAAGTTCAGATAAAACGTGAATTCACTGGCATCATAAGTGTATCAACGTAGAAATGGGGGGGGGGGGGGGGTCGCTGTTAGCAAAACATAAAAAAAAATGATAATAAAGAGCGGCAAAGAACACTGTTAGAAAAAATTTTCCGTAAAATAAAAGAAGTTCCTACAGCAGAATTTCGAGAACACCTGTAATCTTACAGGAAATTGGTATTTGGCGTATATGGAACCTTACAAATTTCCTTTAATAAAACACCCTTTTCCCCTTTTTAAACATACCTGTTCTGTTAAATTGCAGAAAAATTCATGTTTACAAAATGATTCTGTTATTGCTTTCTGCAAAATCTTCTTTTCTGTAAAATCAGGGTTTTTTAAACAGTGAACGAATTTAGAGGAGAGGGAACAGTTTATCTAGAGAGTGAATGAAGGATGAATCGTTCGGAATTTCATGAATAAATAACTATAAATACATAAAGAAATAAATGAATAAATAAATAAATGAATGAAAAATGCGTGACCGTGATCGTTCAAAAATGAGTATAAATATAAGGTCTATAGGCGAACGTATTTGCCAAGACTTCGAACAAAGTTTTGTTTTTATGCGCATGTACTTGAAATCGAAATAAAAATGTTATAGAGCTTGCACTCGAAAACGAAAAATAAAATTGTGTCTATGTATGTGTGTGTGTGTGGGTGTGTGTGGGTGTGTGTAGGCGGGCGGATGGGGTGTGTTTATATGGGGTGTATGTGTGAGCTTTTTTGCCTTACATTTGTCCACTTGTATTGCTATATGAATGAACGACTATTTTACTCTTTAATCCTTATACTATTCTCCCAGCTAGGCGAGAGAAAATGACATTTTAGCAAAGACGTCGGCTTGGTAAAAACAAATATTTATTCATAAATCATTATAAACAAGAAGCTGTGGTAAAAAAACATAACAGTTGATACCTTCATATGATTTGCTTAACATAAAAAGTGATATAAAAAAATGCATCAAGGTACAATACGACCCAATGAGTGGAGTAAAATATATCTTCATAAATAGACGAATCGCTCTAATAAAACCCCCTTCAAAAGAGAAGAAAAAAAAGTCTGAGAAGGAATGTATTGATTATTTTCCTTATTATGTTTCAATTCGATCCCTTTATTAATCACAAACACATTATCCACAAAGGCCTGAACAATCGCTAGTTGAGTTGTTATGTGTTAATTATAAATCTTCAGGCGAATAGCTTTGTACAATATATACATATAAATCGGAGTGCAATCATGTTAGGTCCATGATGCATTAAATCAGTGCTCAATTGAATTTTTAACTACACATCGTTGCAATTGAAAACAGTTATCTATCCTTTTGCTAAATGATAATATTGCGTGAAACAGAA
The DNA here is from genome assembly GCF_037042905.1 of Lytechinus pictus. Lineage (NCBI taxonomy): Eukaryota > Metazoa > Echinodermata > Echinoidea > Temnopleuroida > Toxopneustidae > Lytechinus > Lytechinus pictus. Next base: position 11,400,503 of record NC_087263.1, on the reverse strand, counting down.
ATGTAATATAGGTATAATATGAATAAAAAATTTTTTTGGCTAATTTAAGTCGCATTTTCTCAAAGTATCGTTTGTTTGGAAGGAGAAGATTTCCATCTATTTGAAAAATGTCATGTAACTCTATTAACAAATCATCATAAACATGGAGAAATTGAAACATGTATCATTGCAATAAAACATATGCTGTATTTCTAGAACGCTCTGCCCCCATGATCAATATCAAGTTCTATATACCTATACACAGCCAATCGAATTCAAGGAACGTTGTCAGATCTGAACAAAATTTTTGGAAGAAAAATGTTATATGAAACACGATATTTTCAATGAAATTTATTTCTTTATACAGAAAATAGGTTATTTTGAAATACATCATTTAACCTTGCCATTTAGTCCCTTTTCACTGGGATTTTGCTTTCGATGTATGATTTTTGTAAGAACAATCTGTTCAGTTGTAGAGTTTGTACACTTTACAGTTTTCAGTAATTCATGAGTTTTCGGTCCGCACCAAGCCTGCACTAAAATAGTCCGCACCACAAGCGTTCAGTAACTGTAGAAGACACGCGTTACTTTTTTTTACGCTATTACAGTCAGTCCGCAAGCCCCTGTGTTAATGAGCAAATGAGCAAGATTTATCCAAGTCCTCTCGTGGCTGAATTCATGTCCCTGCAAAATCTCGTGAATTGTGAGACTTTCTTTCTCAAAGAATTTAACCACTTTCTCCTTGAGTAATATTGATTATTTTTGTACCATGGGCAAGAGTAAATGTTACTCTTTTATATTGGTCATTTCTTTTGAATGAAATATTTTGATAAATAAGTGAATTTTTTACCTGAAAAGATGCATCAAACATAATTTTCTTCCTCTGTTTTCACTTGCAAATTGTGCAACATTTTGTGTTTTAGGCACCAACATTATTTATATCATCAGAAAGCTCAAACTCTATACTTTCTTACAATGTCACTCTTGATATGTGGCATCTTTTAGATGGGTCAGCAGCCAGCTTTATCCATCAAGATGCAAGACGAGATTTCTGAAATTTCTGAGTAACATAAAATCCAGAGTTCTGATTGGCTGAATACTGTTTTCAAAACAAACAGGCGCGGGTAATTTGAAGAGATTACCACATGGTGAGTGTGACCTTGCAGAGGCCTAGTCTAGTTCTAGACGATTTTAAACGAATCTATTTGCACCACGATATAATACGTTCTATTCCGTGCGTACGCCCAGCCGAGTGTGCGCGCAAAACCGAGAACCTGTACTCGGTTTTGCGCGCACACTCGGCTGGGCGTACGCACGGAATAGAACGTATTATATCGTGGTGCAAATAGATTCGTTTAAAATCGTCTAGAACTAGACTAGCAGAGGCCCAGTGTGGGGAACATTGGAATTTGCGTGGGTGTGTGGCTCTATGACCAATCAGAGCGCAGTATTCTTGTTTTTGAGCTGCAAAATGTACTTGGCCTATGAAAAGCTGGCTGCTGACCCATCTAAAATACATCTTCTTATTAAAATTATATCATATTAAAGCTTAGATCTTCAGCTTTATCATGATTTAAAAATCATTTGTGCCCAAACAGAAATTAAGTGTGAAAACAACAACTTTTGTTGCATGAAAAAAAATATTTTGTTTCATGTTTTAGATCAAAAGTTTTTCCTATATTACAACATTCTTTTAAAAATCCAAACACATGACCTGAAAGAATGATTCTTCTTCTTTACAAAGATACCAAAAACATGAAATTTGGTCAATATTTAGAGCAGCAATGGCCGAATAAAAAGAGGTGTTTTGGTTGGCACCAAGCTCATTAACTATGCAAAAACCCTCTAGTCATGAATATCACTTGGATAAAAGAAGCTACTTTTTCAGGGCTTGCGGACTGACTGATTATACTTTCAAGATAGCTGGTCTGATGCTGAAAGCAGCATCAAAAATATCCCAGGGTATGGAGCGAGCTATCCGCGCCATTCTTAAACTAAAATATTTACGACTAAGCCCCGGCCTGGTCTGGACCAGCGAAGTACTGGACTGCTGAAAGCGATGTATGAGAACAAGAATGACCGGCAACAGTGTACAGATCAAATAAAAGCGCGCCAAATAGCAAATGCATATTTATGCTTTTACAACTCGAATTCGAATTCAATATCTGTCCCGTCCATCGCTTGTTTGTAGACCTGATCAAAATATTCGTTTTGAGCCACGGTGAGATTCTCTTTCCAATTGCCCACTTTCCCTAGAAATTGGGGGAAAAAATGTAAACAAAAAGAGAAAAGAAGAACATTACATACGCTTAGATATCGGAGATTATGTTGATCATTAAGTGCAATAATTTTGATTTGGTTTTAACGACGTGATGCATAACGTTGGAAATGGTTCTCATCCAATATTCCGTATTGAGAAAATATCTTCTTTTTTTTTGGTTGTTGATGTTGAATATTATAATAGGGGGAAGGGGGGCATTATTTTCCAAAGATGGAGGTGTCGTGGCCGAGTGGTCTAAGGCGCCTGACTACACATGGAAAGTCCGGGGTTCGATTATAGGGCCGCGGCACCTAGGTTCGTGAGCAAGGCATTTAATCGACAATGCTCTTTTATGCTGCATTCAAATGAAAATGCTATACGAATTCATTGTAACGAGGTGTGCACTTGTTTTGTTTTGCCCTTTAAAAAAAAATATTGGTTCGAAGGTAAATATGATTTTTTTTTATTGATTCGCCATAATTTATATTGACAAAATCTCTCTAGTCTACACTTAATAATACTTTAAATTGATTTGGCGGGTCTCACCTTTTCGTAAGTAGGGCAGTTGCCCAAACAGCCGTGTGACCGACTTGCCTTCTTCCCCCATATTCTCTTCGATTTGTTGATACGTTTTCTGCATGCCCTTCAATTCAGTTAGCTCAACGAGTTTATCGAGTTTCTCCTCCGATAGAGGGCGCTCGAGGAAATCTGCAACTCGCTTGATGCTGCCTCTCAAATCCTAAAAGATATCAATGTAAAAAGCAAAAGCTGGAGATTAACGTTTGAGAAGAGTGCGGAACACTTTCATTTTCCAAAGAAATACGGCTTCCCTTCAGGAGTTTAGAGTTCTAATTAGTTGAGGCCGATAATAAAAACGAATGACTAATGAGGATGATGATGCAAAATATTATTGATAATAACAATAATAATAAAGTTAATGATAAAAGTTACAACATAGAAAATTGGGAAGAACAATCCAATTCCACTTACTATTTATATTCCCTAAAAAATCCCTTGATTATAGAAAGACAACATATCAATAGTGTCATGGTTATAGATGTGTATACTTAACACGAGAATTCACAGAACTGAAGTTGGATGACTGGGAGGGCACCGAATCGAATGACTATAATTTGAAACATTTTCAGTGACTATGTTCGCTGTGGCCATGTAACCGGGTGGGTGTTCCATAAAGCTGCTGGCAAGTTATGAGCGATTTTATGAATGACTGGTGATCCTTTCTTGTGGTAAACGATACAAACCAGGTCTTCATTTGTGTCGATCTAGCGCCAACGAAAGGTCACCAGTCGCTCGTAGCTTGTGAACAGCTTTATGGAACATTCACCAGCACATTTTTCAAAGACAATTGACTGGACTACACGGGAAAGAACACTGTGTTCCACAGTGTGCGCACAGTATGGAACACAATGTGCAATCACCTTTACATTGATAAATTGGAACTTTTCAACAGTGTGAATCACATATTCACAATTTAACATTCATAGTCTACTATGTCATCACACTGTGAACATCCACACGATAGAGGGAGCTACAGTGCGAAATTTATTTCACACTTTTAACTTTGAACATTTAACAGTGTGAATATCATTTTCACATAGTCCATTATGTAAACACACTGATCACACTGTAAGACACTGTTCTTTCTAGCAGGGAGTTCATAATCATTATTACATACTTCTATGGAATTCGATTTGAATTATGTTCATCGTAAAATATGTAATTTATAATGTTCAATATACAAACATGTTTGGAGAAAATACTGGTTTCGTTTCTTTAACTTGCTTATTGGTCTATTTTAGACCTTATAAAGTAATCGCCTGATGCCAACACGAATTAGCATAGTTTTGGTTAATGTGACTTTTGCATTAAAGAAACTCTGCCATGCCATCAAATTAGCATTGCTACACGGTGAAGACCAAACATAAAACCCGATACATTTGGCAAAGTTCGAGCCAAAAGCAAAAATTATGATATTAATTTATTGTATGACATCATAGTAAGAGGTCGACCCCACCCAGCACATTGTCATAACATGCGTACAGCAAATGATCGTCGGGCTCATGATTTCACGCACGAATCTGTGAGGGAGGGGGGGGGGGGCATGCGCAAGCATAATGAACCATAACAGAGAAGAGGAGGGAAGAAATGGAATGCACTTATCAAATGACGTATGTTAATGGGGTTTCGTGTTTGCTGCATTAAAACATTTTCTCTCCTTGTTATATTTTTTTAATTGGAAATGATTTGACTATAGAGTGGATTTCCCGTTATAATAAGCTTGTGGAATCAATGTAGGGGAAAATGCCGACATTATTGAAAAAATTATAGTTTTACACCATTCTTACCTTGTGGAAGTCTTCGTATTTACATATAAGGACGTTGGGGTCATCTTTCCGTGCAAACCAGCCTTTAACATGACGGAACCAACTTCCCCCGAACACTGATAAGAAGGAAAAGTAAAAGAATTGTTATTTTTTTGTAGCTCCAATACGAAATGATAACGATGGCAGCGTCAGCGGAATGATTACACTGTAGAAAACGAAGTGCTAAATTAAGCACTTACAGTGCTTGTATAGTGACTGCACTACGAGTGCTGATTTTCTAGTTCAAATTTAAACTAGAAAATTAGCCCTTGTTGTGCATTCACTATACAAGCACTGTAAGTGCTAAATCAGCACTTCATTTTTTTACAGTGATGATCAATAATGGTTCAATAATTGGAATTATTTTTATCAACATTTTATCTTCGGCTGTGGCAGTCGTAGTATATATAGTAGTAGAAGTAGCAATAGTAGTAAAAGGGAAAACAGTACGCGGATACACGATTACACGAGTATTAACATGATTAAGTAGCCGACATGGCCCGAGGAATCTTCTTTAATGTGTTTATAATAATGATATATATATATATATATATTTTTTTTTTTTTTTTGGGGGGGGGGAACGTAGGCTGGCCATACAAAACATCACAACCAGGGATCCGCAACACAAGGTTTGCGATGAATTGCAAATTGAAAGAACCGCACTGATTGGTTCCCGGTCAGTATTTTAATCAGAGTGCGCATGTAACGATGATCTTGATTGGTCATTGGTATTTAGCGATTGATTGCAAACCTTTTTGTTACGGAGCCCAGATGATCATTTTTTTTTACATTTTCCACACTGTTTTGGAAAAGAGGTAGGAGTGTGAAGCTCCCCAACTCCCCCAGATAGTGGGGAGAGATATAATGGTATAACAGTTTAGCAGTACCCATTCACCTCACCTGGGTTGAGAGCAGCACAATATGGGTAAATTTCTTGCTGAAGGAAAACACGCTACGGCCGGTAATCGAACCCACATCCCTTAGATTGAAAGACGAGATTCATAACCACTAGACCACAACAGCCCCACAATTACAAACTCTAACCCTATGCTCTCTAAAATTAATACCGGAGCAAAAGACGCAGGAGCAAAAATGTCGTGTCACCGCTTGAAGAATACACACTTAAAATGTTGGGCAACATAATAATAATAATAATAATACTAACGGCATATTTACCCGGGGTAGCCATTTAAGTTCCGAAAACTGTTCTCCCAGCGGGCCCTGCCATTATTACACCGACTAAGCTAGGCTACCAGCTCAGGTGCACACACTTTTTTTTAAAGGAATTACTTCCTGCCGGTACCAATTTACTTCACCTGGGTCGAGTGCAGCACACTGTGGATTAATTCCTTGCGGAAGGAAACTACGCCATGGCTGAGATTCGAACCCACGACCCTCTGTTTCAAAGTCCGGAGACTAATCCAGTGGGCCACGACGCTCCACATGCTGTCCACTGTGTTGGGTAATGCATGGTGGTTATATTCTGGGCGATTATTATCCAATTGAACAAATTTATTACCCAATTATTAGTTTTTATTACCCAATTTGGGCAGATTTTAACCGATAGCTGTGTGGACAGTATGTTGCCCAGGGTATTAAGTTAAAAGTTGGGAATCTTTTGCCCAACTATTTTAAAAGTGTACTTACTTTTCTCTGAAAGAAAAAATGGGAGAAACCCCTTCATGCCTTCCATCTCGGCAGGGAGAGTAGGACCAACAAACTTGAAATATGAAACAAACACGTCCTTGGGGTTTCTGGAAAAGTAAATAACCTGATTAAAAAGGAGAAGAAAACAAAAATAGAATGGGTTTAAACGGATAATTCAGAAGGTTTTGAGCAAGATTACATGGAGTTTTCGCAGTTGCGATGTGGAAGGATTCTGCAACATGGCAAATCTGAAATGCAAGTCAATAAATAAATATATGAATAAATAAATATTTGAATGAATAGAAAAATACAAATATCTAATTCCTCTTGTTCTTTTTTATTTTGATTTCGATTGTCTTCATATTGATCGTCATATTCTTCATCTCAATGTACTTATATCGTGATCCATCTAAATCTCTTCTTATCGTTACGTCTATTTGTGTTGACATAGTGTCTTTTCTTGAAATTGTGTACCATATGTATATTTGTTTTTCTTTTATCCTCTTCTTCGTCGTTTCTAAAATGGTTTTTGAAAAATAAGTTTGTATTATGGTCAATAATTTATCAAAACCTCTTTATCTGGCGGGCCTGTTTGTCTTTTGACAGTCAAATTGTATGCACACCCAGGCCCTAACATGATCTTTAGCATGTTTTTTTTTCATGGGGGGGGGGGGGGGAGTAGATACAAAGGATATTCAAGGAAAAAGACTAAAGAGTGAGGGGGGGGGGGGGGGGTCTCAGCCGTTATTGAACGCTTTGGATTTGGAGCTTTTTTGAAGTGGGGAAGGGGTTTCCTCCATCAAACATATGGAATTGAAAAGATTTAATTTGAAGTTAAAGTAAGAATGCGATGTTTTATTATAGGCCTACAAGGGGAGGTGGTTAGACAAAGCACTAGAAAATTATCATGTAAAACAATAACATACAAAATAATGAAAAAAAAAAAGTGAAATCGAAAAGGATGTTATAAGTAATATGTGTTACCAAAAGAGAGCACTTTGATTCATTAGTGGTCAAAGGTGTAAACTCTTCCAAATGTCCCTGCCTTCTTGTTTTACAAGGAACGTACCTTCGATGATTTCTTGATCTGTTCTGGCGCAAACTCTTCAAGGATGTGCGAGCTCATGACACGAGGGGATTCCCACTTGGCCATCATCTCGTGGCCAGGCGTTATGGTTGCGAGACCCTCGGCGCTGTGGGAGAGAGCGAGATCCAGGGCGTACACCATACGTCTCCGGTCGATCTTTTCGATCTCGACATCGTTCTTGATGAGGGAGACGATCTCGAAGATCCAATGTGTCCCTGGCAATATTAAATATAATAATAATAATGACGATGATAATAATGAATGTAATAATAACAATAATTGTAATAATAGTAATGAATAAAGCAGGGGCGGAAATCTCTCCCAAAAGGTAGGGGGGTCACAGGGGTGGATCCAGCCTTCGCCAATAGGGGGGGGGGGCGGAAATTTTTTTCAGCCATATTTTCCCCGATCGGCATCTCGAAGATGATTTGTGTTTGTTTCTTTGAAGGGGTAGTCCTCATTAGTCACTTCTTAGCTTTATTTTTATAAATTCATAAATAATATCATATCCTTATTATATGATGCGAGCGCGAAGCGTGAGCTAATTTTTTGGAAATGTTATGTATTTTTTCCTAAAATTTGAACATTCTGGGCAATGTTTGTTATCCTGAAAAAATGTGTATGCAACTTAATAATTACTACGAACGCAAAGCGCGAGCAGAAATGAACCGATGGAAAAGATACCTGTTAAAAACTGCGTGCAGTTAGCATTTAACAATCAAATAATGCGAGCGCGAGCTGATTTTTTGTTGTTGACATTTTCACCTAAAGAATGGAAATTCTAAGCATTTTTTGTAACTCAAGCAGAATAGGTGTATAAGTAGACAATTGATGCGAGCGCGAAGCGCGAGCGGAAAATTTCGAGATTTAATCCTATGATATTTACTGAACGAGACATTCTATTCATGTTTTGTAAATCATAAAAAGGATGAGTATTAATAATGCGAGCGCAGAGCGCGAGCAGAAAATTTGTATATACGTTTTGAACTGGTACCTGTTGAAAAGGTATCTGTTAAGGACTGCTTGCACTTAGCCATGAAGGCGTTACATATTTCAACAATCAAAAAATGCGAGCGCGAAGCGCGAGCTGAACATTTTTGTAATCGTGAACAGGATAGCTATATAATTCAACATAGGAACGGGGCATCCTTACGACATGTCATGAAAATGATGACTATCTTCCTATTCCTCTTGCTAAGCGCGAGATGAAACAAAAGGGACAATTTAATTATTAAATTAATATCATATTTATTAATGCCTAATGAGGGCGCGAAATCTGATGATATTGTAACAGGTCAAAATGAACTGTTTAATGGAAATTCATATATTTTCATAACTCTTAATCATTTGTCTGTAAGTGATAGATGCCTTCACAGGAAGTGCACAGGAAGTAGTAGAAAGTAGAAATATTTAACAATCTTCATGCTTTTGAAGAAGTATGATTCACACTCTTTCTGGGTAAGAGTGATGCTGAATGGTCTTTGGGTCAAAACATCACATTCCAGAGCTATGAGCTTGTATGACGTAGATAATTATGGTCAAGGCTTAGCATCTGTGAATGGAGAGTGATAACTGCATAAAAAGGAGAGAGGATTTTGCTCCAATTCACTCCTGCACTGCACCCCATTCATGGGGCAGGCAGAGAGGCTTCTTCATTTTCGGGTCAGAATTAAAGGTATTTGACATGACATTCGTGTAGCGGGTGAGGCTCTCACCAGAGGAAATATGGTCCTCTATAGGCCAGATTGCCAGGGTTTTTTTCTATCTTGTGTTCTTGTACTTGGAATTTTGTATGTAACGATCCATCGGTATTAAACGAACCGAAACACAAGGAATGGTGTCGTGTGTCATCTTTCTACATCAGTTTCCGCGTGTTACAATATTATGGCATAAAAACTGGACATTTCACTTTTGTAAATATGAATAGGATGCATCAGTTAATATATTTTTAACCATTAATGCGAGCGCTAATCGCGAGCTAAAATTTTTGATAAACTGTCATGAAAAGGGGATTTTAAGTAGTTTGTTGTATAATCAATATTGAAACATACATAACTCGCCAATCAAAATGACAGCGTGCAGCGCTAGCTGATACGTCTTGACAATCAGACCTGAAAAGGGATATTTTGAAAACTTTATGGAATACACGAAAATAATACGTACCTGATAAATGAAAATTTGGAAGCGCGCAGCGCAAGCAGCAAATGTTGATAAAATTCTTCAGACCATAAAACTGATATTTTTACAGAGCACTTTTTAAAAATCAATTTGTAAATCACAAAAAATAATGAAAGTTCGATTTCCGAGGTGAAATATGTTTTGTATATTGACTTCCAAACTTGATATTTGAGCTCCATATTGAATTGGATATTGGATCCGCCTATGGGGACAAGGGGCGGGAAAATTTGACAAGCAAAAAAAAGGTTATCATCCCAAAAGTATTGTCATCTCGTCCCAAAATACATGTTTTATTTCGATTTAGAATGATGTATTTCTTACCATCATAAAAGACAAAAAATAGTAGGGGGGACATTTGATATTGTGTCCCCCCTACTATTTTGAGTAGGGGGGACACGTCCCCCCTGGGATTTCCGCCCATGGAATAAAGTAATAATATGCAACATTATAATGTTTCAGCGCTGCACATTTATTACCCCAGCTTTAGCACGGCTACCGGCCCTTATCGGATGCTCGGGAATTCAAGGAATTTCCTTATATTTCCGGGTACCCATTTACTCCATCTCCATGGAGAGTGGCAGATGTTGATAAACGCCTTGCCCAATGACGCGAACGAGTGCTTATAGTGGTGGGGCTCGAGCCCTGGACCTTGTGGATCAAAATCCGGAGACTTATCTACTAAGCCGCAACACCTTTATGATAATTAATAATACTACTTCTACTACTACTAACAATAATGATCATTATAAGAAAAATAATGAAACGATTGAAATAAAAGGATAGCACTTACCCGATTTCGGATAGGTAACAAGATACACATCGTCAGGTTTCGTCTCCCAGTCCTGCAAAGCCTCCAATATTTCTGGCTTTTGCATCGCAATAAGGGTTACTCCCTTATATTCGAGGAATTGATGGAAAATATCAATTTCTCCCGTGTTTGCAGCTGAGCTGACAGATTCTGTTGCCGCCATATTTCGTTACCTGTTTAACTTTAAATAGGCCTAGATTTTTTTTTGGAAGGAACCAAAAGTATCGCTGCGATCAAAATGGCGTGTAGCTTTCGAATGAACTATCTTACATTTAGCATACCTCGCAAAGTGGTAACTGGACTGGATAACTTTTGAACTAGTTAGAATTATTTCGCAAGATAACGAGAATATATAGCCGACATAATCCGCGAGATAGTCTAACAACTTCAGACCAGTAGTGAAGATCTCATAGAAAAACCAAAATAGCTACCTATATGAGCGGACTATTTGGGTAATGGCATGCACATGAAATCACTGTATAAATATAAATGATATATGCATGGCTTGTCTCTCAGGTCTTAAAACAACTTATAAATGTGATCGGCAGTCTTTGGGAGTTTATGTTTTTGAAAGAGAAACGACGTTTAATATCGACTTAAGGTGCAGACTATCGTGTTTGCAATTACGTAACAAGCTGGGACTGTGTACTCAAACAGCTATTCTTCCAGAACTACCATAAATTGCCGCATTTTGTAATTACGGTATACAGACACTCCAAATGAATACTGTTAAAAGCATTGTTTCCTTTATATACATGTAATTTACGCAGAAAGCAAAATCAGGAGAAAATAAGAAAAAAAAACAAGTCCTGATTCATCACAATCCAGGGGAGCGTTGCATAAAACGTGTTATTGTAACAAATTTGCAATAACAGTTAAAAGCTACTGAAATCCTTCAGTCTGATTGGATGATAGTTGGTTTGTTAAAGAAAGTGTGCAATAACAAGTCTTTATGAAACGGGACCCAGGTAGTGCTCAAGAATTGAAGAACTCCTATGTTAACCTCCGAAAAACACCTTTTTTGACGTAGTAAGGAGGGAGATGGGGGCCGGGGAATTGCAAAGCTTGCATACGAAAGCCAGCTCTTTGGGACAGCCATTAAATACGGGACTGCATTGAAACGTCACATATTTGTTATATTTGTGTGAATAAAATACTACAAAAAATGACGGAATCAAGATTCCTAATTAAATTTTGCTTCTTGTGGTACGTTATACATACTCATACACAGTAAACGAACTTCTAACTCTGTATATAAAGTTGTGGTAAATGGATTAACTGAATCAACAATAAAATCTGGTCCTTTCCCCCCTTTTTTTTTATACATGTGTGAATTTTTTTTTATACATGTGTGAATAATTTGTCTCCCTTGTAATGATATAAGTTGCAGCAATGCATATCTAATGCACTTAATCAGTTGTTATTCCAATAATTTTGGTTCTTGAAATACACAATTTGAATAAACCTAATTTCATAATTATAATAAACTACAAAAGAACAAGTGGGGACTGATATGACATCATCAGTTTGCTTATTGAATATTCATGAAGACATGTCGAGAACTGTTTTACCGGAATAAAGCAAGTAGTTATGGGTTAGACCTGGGCTCACTTGACCTTTGACCTTTGACCTTTGACCGCATGACCTTTGACCCCAACTTCCGGTCACTGCTGACCCCGTGACCCCACCTTCCGGTCAATCATGACCTTTGACCTTTGGGTACGCGGTAAACAGGAAATTGGATAATGAAGCGCGGGGACGTGATTTTAATTGGATAATGACTCCGCGTGGGGACGCCATCTTAATTGGATAATGAAGCGCGGGGACGCCATCTTAATTGGATAATGAAGCGCGGGGACGCCATCTTAATTGGATAATGAAGCGCGGGACGCGATTTTAATTGGATAATGACTCCGCGTGGGGACGCCATCTTAATTGGATAATGAAGCGCGGGACGCGATTTTAATTGGATAATGACTCCGCGTGGGGACGCGATTTTAATTGGATAATGACTCCGCGTGGGGACGCCATCTTATTAGTCCGGTCAGCCTTTGACCACATGACCTTTACCCCGTTCAGCCTTTGACCACACGACCCGATGGGTTGACCCAGACTTGAAATGGTATTACGACGCGGTTATGCAACCACCGTGATGTCATAGAATTACCCTTATTGCACCATCGATATTGCACCACCGTTCCGTCATCGCCACGTATTGGTGACTTTCGGTCGACCTTATCACACGATGCAGCGACGTTGCACGGGTATTTTTAGCATATGATACGATGCACAAAAAGACATCTTTGCAGTTTCCTATTTAAAAAGTTATCTTTTTCCGCCTACCGGTAGATATGTCAAGTGCCTCGCATGACGTCACCATGATATGGTGTTAGCGACGCAACCACCGTGATGTCATTCCAGGGAATTACCCTTATCGCACCGTATCGGTATTGCACCACCGTGGCACAATCGTCACGTAAAGGATACGATGCACAAAACAGACGTATGATCTCTACACAGTTTCCTATTGAAAAAGTTATCTTTCTCCGCCTACCGGCAGATATGTCAAGTGCCTCGCGGTTCACGAATCGATCACCCCATGCACGTCCAACGCGCGTCATTGAACTTGGGATATCCTATTGGAAAGGTGAAAGCCGACTCTCTCTCTGCCTCTTATTTCAACAATTATTGGTAATCCAACGTGTGATTATACATCTCAGGCTCTACTCCAGACTTGTCCCCATCAAAACTCTCTGACTTTTTCATACTGTTTTGCTCATACTTCCATACTTTTCATTTTAACTCACACGACCTGCCAGGCTCTCTGACTCGCAAAAAGTATATTAAAACCAGTATATATGACTCCTTTAAATCAACTTCATTCATCCGCAGTACAGATGGTGATAACATGAAACACTATACAGTCAAGGATGATTCTTTATTCTTATCATTTATTCTATTCCATTTCAATGTAGATATGTTCAGATAGTGTATTAACAGCAGATTTTGATACAAAGGTAAAATAATGTAAGTTATGTTCTCAAATTATGTTGTAATAACAAACTAATTGTTAACTGTTCATTGTTAATATTAAAGTGAAGTTCTCGTTTTTCTATTTATTCGCTTAACTTAATGGATTGTAACACATGTCTATGGATGGCATTCAGAAAATATGAACAGAATGAAGTTCAAACTGTCATTTATGTTGACGGCGTTTTCTTGGATTATTATTATTCGACAAGCTGATGTTTGTGCCTTTAGTTGTAGACTCCATCTTCACCCTCCGTTTCTTCTCCACCATCATCATTATCGTCATCGTCACCTTGATACTGGAATAAACCATCGAATTGTGAACCATGCCTGGCTAACACTCTCTGTACGGCTTTCCGGAATCCCATGCCATTCTCTAATCTTTCCGTGAGATCGGACACGATTTCACGATTGATGTCAGCGTCTTCGAGGTACACGTTCTGCTGCAAGAACTGAGAGTAAAGATCGAAAAAGATGCGTTTGATTGCCCACATTAGTTTCACGTGAGCCTTTTCTTTAGCGTCTTCCTCTTCCATTCCTTCTGAGATGTATTTCTGATATTTTTCGTCTCTCAAGTCCTTGGTGGCCGTCATGGCTTGCTCCAACCATCCGCGATAAGCGAGGTTGTCTTCAGTTTCTTCCATGTTTGCTGTCAGTGACGATTCGTGTCCATCGCTTTCTGATACGCTCGTTTCGGAATCATCGTTGGATTCTTCAACTCTTTGCATTTGAGAGGGTGGGTCGGAGTCTTCATCTTCACTCGTTTCTTCTCCAGTATCATGCTCATTTTGTTCATGCCTCTGCATATCATACTTCCTACTAAAGGTTTTATCGCATCGTGATGGGTTATGGGTTAGACCTGGGCTCACTTGACCTTTGACCTTTGACCGCATGACCTTTGACCCCAACTTCCGGTCACTGCTGACCCCGTGACCCCACCTTCCGGTCAATCATGACCTTTGACCTTTGGGTACGCGGTAAACAGGAAATTGGATAATGAAGCGCGGGGACGTGATTTTAATTGGATAATGACTCCGCGTGGGGACGCCATCTTAATTGGATAATGAAGCGCGGGGACGCCATCTTAATTGGATAATGAAGCGCGGGGACGCCATCTTAATTGGATAATGAAGCGCGGGGACGCGACGCATGACGTCACCTGCTACATAAGCACGTGAGCCTTTTCTTTAGATGTTTACGGATTCTTACGGATGTTTACGGATTCTTACGGATTCTTACGGATGTTTACGGATTTTTACGGATTCTTACGGATTCTTACGGATTCTTACGGATGTTTACGGATTCTTACGGATGTTTACGGATTTTTACGGATTTTTACGGATTCTTACGGATGTTTACGGATGTTTACGGATTTTTACGGATTCTTACGGATTCTTACGGATTCTTACGGATTTTTTACGGATTCTTACGGATGTTTACGGATGTTTACGGATTTTTATGGATGTTTACAAATTCTTATGCATCCTTACATGGGTCATTCTAATGTGGATGAACATATTTTCCTTGAGATTATATGAAAGCATTGATAAATACGTAAGAAATCCGTAAGGATCCGTAAGAATCCGTAACAATCCGTAAACATCCGTAAGAGTCCGTAAGAATCCGTAAAAATCCGTAAGAATCCGTAAAAATCCGTAAACATCCGTAAGAATCCGTAAGAATCCGTAAAAATCCGTAAACATCCGTAAGAATCCGTAAGAATCCGTAAACATCCGTAAGAATCCGTAAGAATCCGTAAGGATCCATAAGAATCCGTAACAATCCGTAAACATCCGTAAAAATCCGTAAGAATCCGTAAGGATCAAAGTACCTTCGCGCGCGTTTCATGATTACCTATAATTACAAGGTTGAACGTTAATTTTCTTCAATTCCCAACAAATAATCATCGAGTCAGCATGAATACGTTGGATATTTCCAACCGTTACGCTTGTTCACGATGCGATAAAACCTTTAGTAGGAAGTATGATATGCAGAGGCATGAACAAAATGAGCATGATACTGGAGAAGAAACGAGTGAAGATGAAGACTCCGACCCACCCTCTCAAATGCAAAGAGTTGAAGAATCCAACGATGATTCCGAAACGAGCGTATCAGAAAGCGATGGACACGAATCGTCACTGACAGCAAACATGGAAGAAACTGAAGACAACCTCGCTTATCGCGGATGGTTGGAGCAAGCCATGACGGCCACCAAGGACTTGAGAGACGAAAAATATCAGAAATACATCTCAGAAGGAATGGAAGAGGAAGACGCTAAAGAAAAGGCTCACGTGAAACTAATGTGGGCAATCAAACGCATCTTTTTCGATCTTTACTCTCAGTTCTTGCAGCAGAACGTGTACCTCGAAGACGCTGACATCAATCGTGAAATCGTGTCCGATCTCACGGAAAGATTAGAGAATGGCATGGGATTCCGGAAAGCCGTACAGAGAGTGTTAGCCAGGCATGGTTCACAATTCGATGGTTTATTCCAGTATCAAGGTGACGATGACGATAATGATGATGGTGGAGAAGAAACGGAGGGTGAAGATGGAGTCTACAACTAAAGGCACAAACATCAGCTTGTCGAATAATAATAATCCAAGAAAACGCCGTCAACATAAATGACAGTTTGAACTTCATTCTGTTCATATTTTCTGAATGCCATCCATAGACATGTGTTACAATCCATTAAGTTAAGCGAATAAATAGAAAAACGAGAACTTCACTTTAATATTAACAATGAACAGTTAACAATTAGTTTGTTATTACAACATAATTTGAGAACATAACTTACATTATTTTACCTTTGTATCAAAATCTGCTGTTAATACACTATCTGAACATATCTACATTGAAATGGAATAGAATAAATGATAAGAATAAAGAATCATCCTTGACTGTATAGTGTTTCATGTTATCACCATCTGTACTGCGGATGAATGAAGTTGATTTAAAGGAGTCATATATACTGGTTTTAATATACTTTTTGCGAGTCAGAGAGCCTGGCAGGTCGTGTGAGTTAAAATGAAAAGTATGGAAGTATGAGCAAAACAGTATGAAAAAGTCAGAGAGTTTTGATGGGGACAAGTCTGGAGTAGAGCCTGAGATGTCACTATTATCATGATTATAATCACACGTTGGATTACCAATAATTGTTGAAATAAGAGGCAGAGAGAGAGTCGGCTTTCACCTTTCCAATAGGATATCCCAAGTTCAATGACGCGCGTTGGCCGTGCATGGGGTGATCGATTCGTGAACCGCGAGGCACTTGACATATCTGCCGGTAGGCGGAGAAAGATAACTTTTTCAATAGGAAACTGTGTAGAGATCATACGTCTGTTTTGTGCATCGTATCCTTTACGTGACGATTGCGCCACGGTGGTGCAATACCGATACGGTGCGATAAGGGTAATTCCCTGGAATGACATCACGGTGGTTGCGTCGCTAACACCATATCATGGTGACGTCATGCGAGGCACTTGACATATCTACCGGTAGGCGGAAAAAGATAACTTTTTAAATAGGAAACTGCAAAGATGTCTTTTTGTGCATCGTATCATATGCTAAAAATACCCGTGCAACGTCGCTGCATCGTGTGATAAGGTCGACCGAAAGTCACCAATACGTGGCGATTGCGCCACGGTGGTGCAATACCGTGTAAAGGGTAATTCCCTGGGATGACATCACGGTGCTTATGTAGCAGGTGACGTCATGCGTCGCGTCCCCGCGCTTCATTATCCAATTAAGATGGCGTCCCCGCGCTTCATTATCCAATTAAGATGGCGTCCCCGCGCTTCATTATCCAATTAAGATGGCGTCCACACGCGGAGTCATTATCCAATTAAAATCACGTCCCCGCGCTTCATTATCCAATTTCCTGTTTACCGCGTACCCAAAGGTCAAAGGTCATGATTGACCGGAAGGTGGGGTCACGGGGTCAGCAGTGACCGGAAGTTGGGGTCAAAGGTCATGCGGTCAAAGGTCAAAGGTCAAGTGAGCCCAGGTCTAACCCATAACCCATCACGATGCGATAAAACCTTTAGTAGGAAGTATGATATGCAGAGGCATGAACAAAATGAGCATGATACTGGAGAAGAAACGAGTGAAGATGAAGACTCCGACCCACCCTCTCAAATGCAAAGAGTTGAAGAATCCAACGATGATTCCGAAACGAGCGTATCAGAAAGCGATGGACACGAATCGTCACTGACAGCAAACATGGAAGAAACTGAAGACAACCTCGCTTATCGCGGATGGTTGGAGCAAGCCATGACGGCCACCAAGGACTTGAGAGACGAAAAATATCAGAAATACATCTCAGAAGGAATGGAAGAGGAAGACGCTAAAGAAAAGGCTCACGTGCTTATGTAGCAGGTGACGTCATGCGTCGCGTCCCCGCGCTTCATTATCCAATTAAGATGGCGTCCCCGCGCTTCATTATCCAATTAAGATGGCGTCCCCGCGCTTCATTATCCAATTAAGATGGCGTCCCCACGCGGAGTCATTATCCAATTAAAATCACGTCCCCGCGCTTCATTATCCAATTTCCTGTTTACCGCGTACCCAAAGGTCAAAGGTCATGATTGACCGGAAGGTGGGGTCACGGGGTCAGCAGTGACCGGAAGTTGGGGTCAAAGGTCATGCGGTCAAAGGTCAAAGGTCAAGTGAGCCCAGGTCTAACCCATAACTACTAAAGCAAATCTTTAAAATGCCATAACTTCGCTACTTGTCATCAGAGTTTGATAACATTTTTTTAGCATTTTGCTCTGTGAATTCTGCTCTATTTATCTAAATATGAATATTCTCAGCCCGGAGCATCCATTTAAGGCCATGAATTTATATATTCAGATCTCGTTACAAATCGAGAGCAATGTTGATTGTATGTATGTTCAAGAGATTAAAGTGGACTATTATTAAACCTTCGAGTTTGCATTTCGGTGTTGACTTCCCGAAGATAGACAAAACTTATCGTTGGATGTATCACTTTATCTAAGAATTGCGGTTGGCATCTGATCATCTCTGATGGACAAAACAATTAGTAGCCTAAAATAAACTATACGATCTATTTTGAAATGCTCATCCAATGATCGTACACAATGAGCTGCATGGAAATGCGTAAAGGTGGAACTTAATTAAATTATCTGTTTTTAGCATTTTTGGAAAATAAAGTACATGTAAGTTCGTCCACAAGGACATCTCTATTTACCGATATAGCAATGAGAGCGAGGTGAAATATACTGATTATGTACATAACTTCAATCAATGCACATTTTTGTGTCAAAGTATAGCTCATACATGCTTTTAAAACCTACATGCAAAAACTCTGGTGTTGATTTAACACCAGTTTGGAATCTATATATGTCCACACCAGAGAAGTATTGAAACAACACCAGTTTGGAATCAAACCGATGCTGTTTTAATACTAATTGATGTTGTATAAACACCTATCTGGTGTTAGACTAATACCAAAACCGGTGTTGTTTAACACTTCTCTGGTGTGGACATATATAGATTCCGGGCTGGTGTTAAATCAACACCGGAGTTTTTGCAGTATAAGAATGTGTTACCATGACAGACAACATTCCGATGTTTAACATTGTAGACAAAAACAAGTACTTTACTCTAAAAAAAATATAGTTTCTCTTTATGAATATAACCATAGGCTAATTCATACTGATCATTTAAAAATATATACGTTTAAGACTATATTTTCTATAACCCACACTCCCCCACAGTCAGTGAGAGACCACACGAAAGGTTGGTCAGTTCACCCAAGATCACTCACCCTTTAACCCCCATTTTGTTTTCCAACGTTCGTACTTATAAAACTACACAAAACATGTGGTCAAACATTTTAAACAATTGCTGAGCAAAAATGTTCACCAATCGTTGGTGCACACACTGATAAATTTGAGTAAAAGTTTGGTTATAGTTATTCTTGACAGTTTGTGTTTTTACCCCTGCTAAATCAACTGTAATAGAATAAGAAATAGATTGACTCTCTCTATTCTTGTCTTGATGCATAATAAAGCTAATCCCATTTATATTGAAAATCCAATATCAGCTTAATCGAAACGCATTTTAATTAATACAAACCGTTTACTTATCTGATTATTTCTTATCGAATAAATATGACTATACAAAGTCAGACAATTCAGCTCGTGCCAATGTAGCTTGTAGCAATTAATTTAACTGGTAAGCCCCGGAAGCAAATTATTATAAACTGAAATAGGAAAAAAATTCCCGTAAATATATTTACAAAACTCAAGAAGCATAAATATCGAAATCTACCCCGCAAAAATATGCCGGGCGGTTACGCCTCATTCTCGTGGTTTTATAAAATGTGATTAACATACTTTGACTGTTGCTTGTATAAGCATGTACATAACTAATTAAATGTAGCATAAATATTCTAAAAACAAATCATGTCATCAAATGAATAAATCGGGTGTCTGGGTGAAACAAATTCCAGTTTTTGACAGTCGACTATCATTCTGCATCGGGCATTTTCTCGCTTACTATCTAAAATGGGATTAACGCTAGGGAGTGCACTAGTGAGATCTTTGATCTTCGTTTTTGTAATCTTGTCTTTTAGCCATTCCTCTGTGAGTATATATTTTAATTTGTATCATATATATATATATATATATATATATAAATACATACACGCGCGCGCATGGCAGTCATGACCCCGACCCGGGCATATCTTAATCTGTATTATGTTTTTAATTCACATTGTGAATATCTTTTATTTGTTATGATTCAAATACAGAGATAGCAAAGCATAATTGTTTATAATTTCGATAAGGACCTCGAGTATTTCACATGATAATGAATTTAGTCTTATCTGACCTAGACGATATTGCGGTGTATACCAAACGCTTTTGTAAATTTAAGTGTGATTTTAGTCGGGATCAAGCTAACATACAAAAAAAATACACCCCCGCCCCACCGATGTTTAATGATTGTCTTAACTTGTGTTCCAAGTAGTAGTTTCTTTACACCGACTTAAAAACAAAAGATACAAAGGTTTCTAGGTACACATAAGAAGATCAATACACTTAGACATTATGGATTAAAGCCTAAATTGTTGAAAACCCAGTAAACATCGGCATATCAGAAAGCTACATGTATATGCATGGTGGAGAATGTATCCATGATTGACAAGTTACTTCTTACGAAAATAAAAACAATCAGTCAATTATTTATGTTAACTGTATATGAAGAGCTCACTTGCAAAAGGGGTTAGGTCCATTTTTCATCAAATTTGATTGTTATGTCTCAATGTATAGATTTTTAGTAGCTCTATAAGATGATACCAAAGAAAAGTTGAAATTCCTATTAAAAAAAGTGAACTAAAACGGCAAACAAAAATCACTTTTTTTTCAAAAGGGGTTAGGTCCACGCATATTTTTTTTGGAAAAGAATATCTTAAAAAATATGAAGACAGGTAGATTTCTCTTATACCCAACTCTATGTTCTCATGGTAGGGTATCATGCAAATTCAGTTTCGCCTAAGAATGTTGCAATATGGGAGAATAAAAAAAAAAAAATTCTTGGAGTGGACCTAACCCATTTGCAACCAAACTCTTCTGAAGAACTCATTTGTCAAAAGGGGTTAGGTCATTTTTTTATAAATTTATTGCTCTGTCTCTAAACCGCTAAATTTCTAGTCACTCTGATGATACCAAAGACAATTTGAAATTCAAATGAAAACGTGAATGAAAGTGGCAAAGAAAAATAACTATTTTAATAAAAAAAGATTGGATTCATTTCAGTTTGCTTGCAAAAGGGGTTAGGTCCGCAATAATATTTTTTTTAGTAAAACATGTATAGAAAAAAATTGAAGACAGGTAGATTTCTTGTATACCTAATTTTATGTTCACATGATATGGTAGTACATCATGACAATTTAGTTTCTCATAAGAATATTGCAATAAGTGAGAATAAAAAAACATGGTTTTTCTCGGAATGGTCCAAAGTGGACCTAACCCCTTTTGCAACTAAACTCTTTATATATGCAACCCGTATTTGTGTGTTATATAAGGTATTCAAGTTGCAACGTAATAATGAATCATGGCTGACGATATTTTTTTCCGTCTATTTTCTTCATATCACTCTTTTCATCCTCCTTCGTCATTTTTTATTCTCTCTCTCACTTACAAACTTTCTCATTTTTGTTTCTCTGTCCCTTTCTCCCCTGCATGCTTATCTATCTTTTCTATTATTTATGCTATGAGATATTTACTGAAAGAGGACTTAAGTTTTGTTCATTTACTAGTGTTCCTCAAAGTTGTATATTTGTTTGGACTATTTTGTACTTTGGTTCCGAACAAGAATAGGCCTAATGGTAAATTCCGATGACGTTCAAATAAATGAATTCATTCATTAATTCTTATTTGGTTATTAAGCAAAACAGAATCATCATAATGTGAAGTGGCAAATAATGTATGTTCAGGTGAAAAAGCAGATAATACATTCATTGGATAGATTTTTTTGTTGTTCCACTATGTTAAATGGCACTTCGATGTCTTAAAGCAAATGACTCGTATTCTGAAGCCCACTTTAATGATGGTCTAAGAGGGTGCTAAAGTTATGAGAAGCCCCTCAGAAAAGTCAAAAATGTATTTTCATTGTACACTTCTTTTTCAAATATATCTTGAAGAAAACTATTGATGTTATAATTCTCCAAATTATTTTTTAAAAATTTGAGCGAAGGATATGTTTTAACACTGTATTTCTAATGTTTGAGACTTCAGACTCAGTTGGTTATCCGTAGTTAAGACATACGGCTTTAGACCAGGGCTCCATAATCATGGTAATACAAAGATTAGCGATCAATCGCTAAATGAACTAACCAATCAATATCAATGTTACACGCGCATTTGGTTTAAAATACTGACCAAGGACCAACCAGTGCGGTTCTTTCATATTTGCAATCCATCGCAAACCTTTGTGTTTACGGAGCCCAGATTTTTAATTAAACTGAAATTCAGATTACGGGCTAATGTGTGGTTTTGTTTTGGTGGTTGTTGTTAATGATATATACGTTCTCATTGGCAGAGTGGTACCAAACCGCAACATTTTCAGAATCATCGTTTATTTCGATTATACCCATAATAACTATACATATTCATATAACAAGTATTAAGTTGATTATAGCCATAATGGAACCAGGATATATAAACTGCTGTGTAAAACAAAAGAGCTCGTAACATGAATATTTTTTTTCCTACACAGTTTCACTTATTAACCAACGTGGCTAAGTTGTTTTAAGCGTTTTTTTGAGAGTGTGGGATGATACAATCGAAATCAATCCGTCACCTAGATACCAGACAAACATATTTGGTTTTCTGCTAGAATGATGATTATTATTGAGTTATTTCGTCATTTTGGTGATATTAATGGGATGACTCAAGTAATTATATCCAGTTGCCTTGATACCACACCAAAAAGTTTACGGTCTGTCACAACATATATATATATACACACACATGTGTGTGTGTGAATGTGTGGCTGTATATTATTTTGTATGTGTGTGGGTGTGTTGGCTGTGACGTCATATCCGAGCAGCTTCCACATATATCATGTAATATTTCTTTTCATACATTACATTTATTAAATAGAATATGATGAATGCGGATGTTTGTATAAGATGGTATGAAATGATTTGTCTGGTGATAATTATATAACTCCGCGACATAGATAACATGCTTTTTTTCTTTTGAAGGAGGTTTTTGGGGCGATTTCAGTTATTTCACACGATATAATGAAGGGGTTGCTCGCCTGTTACGTCACAAATTCAAAACTTTTTTTTAAATTCACGACCCTGATATATTCAAACGGAATTAATCAAACGTTGGCCATATTTTTTTTCAATTTTTCTGATGTTATTAACCTCAATCCATTACCAGTGTGAACTTTGATTAGTCAGGAAATACAAGTGATATATTTAAGAAGAATTGTAAGAGAAATTACAAGTATATTCAGTCATTTCCTCTCTAAGGATAATGTGATAAAGAATATTCCAGAATGTCTCAGTTAAGCTTTGCTAATTACGCATATCAAATGAGGCAGAAAAATGTCTGGTATTTTTGTAATGTACCATAATTTTGGCAGACAATAGAGACTGCTGGTGAGGAAAAAAGACAAAAGGATTTGTTATGTTGTTTACATTGTTAACTTTACTGAGGTCATTCAGAGTCTTCTAGAACATGTAGAATTGCCCCCTATTCGCACGGTAAACAAAAGTGTAGTTTGAATGATTATTCCAGTGAAAAATAAGGCTAATGACGAATTATTAGCACGTATGAAACCAAACCGGAACATGATTAAAATCAAGAACGCCAATCACAATCACGAATTCAAATTCTACTCCGGAGGTGAAATTTCAGTTAAATTTCACTCAAATCACAGTTTTCGAGTGAACGTGTGTAAGGTCCAATGATTCTAAAGCCGAATTGCAATCATCATTACAATGATGATTCAAGATTCACGTGTAAAAAGACCATAATATAGTTTTAGAAAGAATTAGAAAGTCCTTTTTAAAGACAATACTAGAAGCTTCCAGATTAGTGGAATTTATATATAAAAGCTGGAAGTTTCTTCTTCAGATCAGAACTCAGAGTAGAACGCCGGACTTCCCGCCCTTTCACACGGTAAAAAAAAATCGTAATTTGAATGATTGCAGTGAAAAATAAGGCTAATAACTAATTTTTATCACGTGTGACACCAAACTAGAACATGATTAGAATAACGAACGCTAATCTCAACGATTACAATAGCAATCATCATTACAATGATGATTCAAGATTCACGTGTGAAAAGGTCTTAAATGTCAGAGAATAGTTCACCTCTTTGTGGAATACATCATTGCTTTTTGTGGAATTATCTTCACACCATCAATGAACTGTATTTTCAGTTCTCATCAAGATCATCAACCTGTTCTAGAGAGCATATTTCAACCCAGGAATTACTGAAATCGACTGCTTATCATCATCAACTTCGTCTTCACGGACATTTCAACTCACTACAGTGACTTTAATTATTCATCGCATTTAAACATCAATTTCATCATCGTAAACATTGTGGACTTCATCTTAAGGAACGCCTTGCTAGCCTATATGAATTTGATACAGCATTATCATATTTTGATTAATTAGAACCGACTCCTCAAGATATATAAGATAATTTATTTAGTGTACGATCTGTTTACCTGTAAATAATAAAAAGCAAAAATTATTTAACATAATTTTATCTGTGATTTGTTCGGCATTAATTCAATATCGTAACACGACCAATTTTGTTGGTGGTTGGACAGTCCCATAACACTTTTTTTTCCTATCTTGCGCTAGCTTTGCTATTAAGGATAAAGGCGTCTGCGACTATGTGCAGAGCCAGCTTATGATAGCAAACAACTTCGTCTCTTAGATAAAAAGTTTGAAAGGTGCTATTTTTACATTTATAATGATGTGTTTTTTATTTTCCTTTTACAATTTCATATTCAACAGGTGAAACAGTGTGGAAAATGATAGTAGCCGTGTTTGTAGTAGTAGTAATAGTTGAAAATGATGGCGCCCTTAAATTTCTCCAGATTATACGCGCCAGTCGCTTTCGTTAGTTGGACTTCGGCAAAGGAACGCCCATGTGACAACAAACCATTTGGTGGCGATTTATTATGTAAATACATTCATATTGATTAGTCCCCCATCCACCTATTAGTAGGTCCTAAAAAATTCCATATCTCCGCCAAACTTAGTAACAATTCAATGTATGCAAGTACATAATTGACAAAGTTAATAACGCGCGTAATACATGATTGTTAGCGGAAAAGGCAAGGTTGGTTGGATGTATGGTTGGTGTCTATTTTAACTGCGTTTGCATTGTAAAAGAATATTTATGCATTTTCTGATTATTTTGTTTTTCGGTTTTTTTGATCTTTTTCCCTTTTTCATCATTTTTATTTTTTCATAACAAAACCAAAAGTGACGTTAGTAGAAAGACTACAAGTTGCAAAAACAAGGCAAAACGAACGCAAAATAAAACATGAAAATGGAACGAAAATGCATATACTCATAGTCTACACATTTTCTCATGCAGGCGTGGAGTATACATATAGGCCTATATATATTCATAAAGGACCCATTTCATATGTTTTTTTTTGTATTGGATCCACCATGAAAGTAGATGGCGCTATATGAAAAAGACAGCATATCGTTTCAGTAAAGCCTATTAAAACCACCAAACTTTGCTTGCAGGGTAGGTTATCGTAATATATATATATATATGAGATGAGGCGAGGCCAACTCAACAGATGACGCAGGACACCATAATGGTGTCCTGCGTCATCTGTTGAGTTGGCCTCGCCTCATCTCATTATGTTTAATATTCACAACTCAACAGCGATTGGTAGAAGTTAACTTATCATCACACTATATATACATATATATATGTATATATAAATATTTATATTGGTGATTATTGGAGGACAGTCCATCGTATATTAAAAAAAATATTTATATTTGATTTCGATTTTCTTTATTAGTGACGTCAAATGCGAGCAGCTTCCGAAATATGTGTGTAATGAAATATATATATATACATATATATATATATTTTTTTTATACATAGATTCTTCTTTGGGCCTCATGTTGCCATCATAAAATTATGAAAAATGATCCATGACTGCCACATAAATGTGACAATAGTAATTAGATGGAATGGGCATGCAGTCAAACCACACCAAATATAGCCAGGTGCCGAAGCCACTTGCTCCTGGGACTGAAACAAGGTCTCCCTCTTCACAGCACGTACGGATGCAAGCTAGGGTTGTCATCCCCAAAGGGAGCCTGGTCAGCTAGGAGCCATCTAGTTAAGCTAGTAATCTTGACTTCTAACCTCCTCTCTTTAATTGTCATTTTCTCAAAAAGTTTTAAATGGTTTTATAATACCTTCATTATATGAACAAATTATTTCACACCCGCTCCTGCAAATTTTATTTCATTCATCACGAACCATTACAAAATAAAATGTATGCATTTCATAAGATACGGGCCAGCTACTCGGAAATGACGTCACATATCAAGAATTTCAAATTCTAATACATTTCTTAATCTTTGATGGATTTCCCTCAAACCTTCGCCATAATTTTTTTTCTGCTATTTTCTATTTTTATGACAAACTTTCTCCATGTTGAGCTTCCCTTTTAAGGTTAAATCTTGCGGGATGTTTATTGCCTTTATCTCATATGTACTTTCTTTCATCTCTCAATTTCTTGTCAACTCAGTTTGGACAAGGGGTAAAAGTGCTATTAAAACAAAGCACAACCCCTACAACTATCTCGGTATTTTGGGTCAACGATGCAGGTACATCATGGAGTCACTACACGGTCAATATAGCCCCGTCCTCTGGTCTTAGTGTGAATGGTTATCCCGTCAACACCACAGAAACGCAGTTCACATTTATGGGGCTCCGTCCGAACACAGTGTACACGGTTGCAGTAACACCATGGGATACAGGTGTTAATGGCAGTGGAATGATGAAAGATTTTTCCACAGGTAAGCTAGCTTTTGAATTGTTTATCAATATGTTATAGCTGATCGTCATACCGTTACTTGAAATGAAAAACTGGACAAAGACTAGACACTTTCATGTACTATTTGGGACAATAATATATTTCATTCGATTCCCTCCGTAACTTCCGTTAGTTTTTCTTTCCCCTCCACTTCATTCTTCCTTTCTCTTCCCCTTTACCAAATTATCAAACTTTGTGTTTTATGAGAAATAGCTACTCGCGCTATTAGTGAAAATGGCGAGTCTCACTAACATACGTAACGAATAAATGTGATAAATCGAAGCCTAGAAAGAGAAAGGGATTGGTTTACTCTCCCGATCTGGATGAAACAACAATAGAATAGGTGCTTACCAAGTACCAACCGAACACAAAAAATAATTTCCTGAAATATGAATCTTGGAAGAAAAAACCCTCCACTTCATACGGAACTTCACCCCGAAAACAGTCCTAATCCCGACTTTTCGCATTCGTTACGGGAAAACTTTCTACAAAGCACCAATTCCTTTAAAAATGCAATTAAAATCACAATTGGGAGCTGCGAGGCTTTTGTCTGACTCTGGACGACATATTTGCAATTGCTCGTTCGGTGCAAATCTTCGGATGATCTGCTGTCCCAGTCCATCAACGTTTGACAAAAGCTTCTCAGCTCTCCATTGTGATTTTAATTGCATTTTCAAAGGAATCGATGCGCTGTAGAGAGCTTGCCCGTTGAAAGCACAACAAGTTCCTATTATGACCTGAAGTAGTGGCGAAACCAGTGAGCTATATCTCTTGTACATATAGATGATGATAATAACATTAATAACGTCATATTTTCCCAGGGTATAACAACTTCAGTTCCGAAAACTGTTCTCCCCATGGGCCCTGCAATTATTATTACCCCGGCTTTAGCTAGGCTACCTATATAGGCACTCAACCATTCGAGGAATTTCTTCCTACCTGGTACCCATTCACCTCACCTGGGTTGAGTGCAGCACAATGTGGGTAAATCTATCGCTGAAGGAAAATACGCCATAGCTAGGAATCGAACCAACGTTCCTCAAATTGAAAGATGAGAGTCATAACCACTAGACCACGACGCCCCTGCAGGGGGTTCAGACAAATTATTGACTGAAGGAAAATGAGAAATGGCAGTCCTTAAGGAAAAGTCCACCCCAACAAAAAGTTGAGTTTGAATAAAAAGAAAAAAATCCAACAAGCATAACACTGAAAATGTTATCCTAATCGGGTGTAAAATAACAAAGTTTAAAATAAGACATGTTTAAGTTTTGCTTAATTTCACAAAAAAGTTATTTGCACATCCTGGTCGGTATGCAAATGACGGGGCTAATGACATCACTCAATCACTATTTTCTTTTGTATTCTATTACATGAAATATGAAATATTCTAATTTTCTTCTGTGAAACTAAGTTTTATTCCCCCCTGAACATGTGGTATTACAATTGTTATAGCATTCCATGCAGGGTCCTGGGAACGATTTTTCGACTGGGGGTGTTGATGAAATTTGAAAAGCCCCTCCCCCCAAAAAAGGTTTTCAATTCAAAATGGAGATCAAATTGGTCCCGAGGAATTTGAAAAGCAAAAAAAAAAATGATAGAGATTACACTGGTCTTGAGAAACTTGAAAAGCCCCCTCACTACAAAATGAAGGTAATTTTCGTTACATTATCCCACTCTTACACATCCTCCTGAATACCCAGGGGTGCTGGCTATTCATAACAATACACGCAGCACCTCCAGCACCCCGCTTCCATGGGCTATGATTTTAATTTAAGTTGGTCCTTAATGTCAAATTGGTAAAAATTGAAATATTGTATAATAAAAAAAAAATAAAATAAAATAAAACAAAATAAATAGTTGAGAAAAATTCGACCAGAAAGCAGCATGAGTTGTGTGGGCTATCAGTCCTAGACTAATCAAAACTATTACGTTATATTAGTGAAATAAAATTTATTGGTTTTGAATTTGTTTCATTGATGAGATTGCGATGTAACTCCGCTGCTGACGCATCTAATAATAGTTGAGACAAAAATTCGACCAGAAAGCAGCAGGAGTTGTTTCGTTCGAACTATTTTTGACGGATAAAATATAAATAAAAAACTGCCCTTTGCTCTGTCCGTCAAAAGAGGTTGTCTAAGAATTCAATTCGTTGATCATCAATTATTACTTTTAATGATATAACTTTATTTGAATCTCGTTAATCAATTCCTATAATATTTTCCCCACTCCCAGATTTGTCATGTTTTTAATCATCGAACCAATAAACCCTTCTTATTTTCATTTTAACGTCATTATATATTTTTTTTCTTTTAGAGGAGGTACCCGACGGTGAAATCCTGGTCAGTGACGTCACATCTGACTCGGCCTTTCTCCAATGGAAGGACTATTCGGTTGTTTACTATTCCCTCGTGATGTCCCCGAATGAAGCCGTGAAAACCCTTGGAGGTATATTTGAAACTGAAGTTGGGATTACGATCTTAATGCCAGATACATTGATTACTGTCACGTTGGTCGATGGCGTATCGCGAGACGTCCTTGCTTCGGCAAATTTTACCAGTGGTAAGACCGTTTTTACCCAAAATTGTATTCCCTTAAATAATACATATAAAGTATAGAGCTCAGTCTGGAATGAGAATCTTTATGGTTCTTTTATATTAATGTTGAAAAACAATATGCATGTATGAATATATATATGAAGAACTCATTTGCAAAAGAGGGTTAGATCCACTTTTCATCAAATTCGATTTTTTTTTAGTACCAATGTATATATTTTTAGTAGCTCTATAAATGATACCAAAGAAAAATTGAAATTCCTATTTAAAAGTGAAGAAAATGAATAGGGAAATGAACAATTACTTTTTTTTTAAGGGGTTAGATCCACGTCAGTTTGTTTACAAAAGGGGCTAGATCCACAATGGTAATGAAAAAAAAAATATTTAAGAATATTGCAATATTGGAGAATGGAAATAATATTTTCTTGGAACGGTCTAAAGTGGATCTAATCCGTTTTGCAAACAAACTCTTCTGAACAGCTCATTTGCAAAATGAGTTAGATCAATTTTTAATCAAATTCGATTCTTTATTTGGTCTCAAGGTATAGATTCAGTCGCTCTGACACATTAAAAAGTAAATACAAATGGCAAAGAAAAATCACTTTTTACAAAAGGGGATAGATTTATTCCAGTTTGTTAGCAAAAGTGGCTATATCCACAGTGGTCATTAAAAAAATATATTTAAAAAATATGAAGAGAGGCAGATTTCTTTTGTTCCCAATTTTATGTTCGCATGGTAGTGTAGTATATCATGTCAATTTGGTTTTGCATAAGAATAATGCAATATGGGGGGGATTAAAACATGTTACCATTTACTCGCAAGATAATTTCTATTCCTCAGCGGTTGGCAAATCAAAATAGAAATTAGAAAACAGGGGAAAAGACAATTATGTAAAACCACTTGATAGGATAAAATGTTGAAGATGACATCATTTGAAAGCGATCATTTAATTTCTTCATCTACCCCCCCCCCCCCTTTTGCAGGTGCTGCAGGGACTACAGGCGAAAGCGACACGGACATTCCCCCTCCAAAAAGGAACTCGGGCTCCTCCCAATTCAATCTATGGGCGTGTCTCACCTCTCTACTTGTCTCCATCGCCTCCTTATTGCTTTGAAACTCTTGATATGCAGTTGCTATGCTGAAAAAAAATATGATGACTGAAGTTTCGGATGTGATGATCGGATTTTGACAATGAAAATGAAGCAAGTTTGCACGAGAAAGAATCAATTTCTGAATTTTGCATTTAAATTCGACGATTATCTACCAGTCAACATTCATGCAGACTGGCTGTTAAACTACTCGGATTGATGGGTCTAGATGACCGCGTCTCAAAAAAGAGTTACGCTTGATCCGATCAACCACAACTATGGAAAGCCAGCAACATCAACGTATACAATGCATGTTTGTTCAAAATATTTTCTAAATATACTTGATATCATACATTCATGAGTATCTTAAAAAATGAATGTGCTTCTCCTTTTTTATATAAAGGACATAGTACAAGTTTCCAGTAAAAATATGAAATTGAGGGATTTCCATACAGTTGAGGTTGTTTTGATCAATAGTAACTATTTGTAAGACGGGACCCGGATCTTGCATTCCTCCAACGCCGACACCCCTTTTCTTATCCATCCCTCCCCTGATCGACACCTTCGTATTCCACTGTTTATTAGATATCTAATCAAACATCCAATATAAAAAAAATCAATTTAACAAAACTTCAATAACAAAAAACCCCTCTGTTTTATAGTGATTATTAGGACTTCGTCTCATCTCATAAAAAAATATCACTCTTCAGTCTCAACTTTCATCGTCTTTTAAAGCCTACGTTTGGATTTAGTGAGTCACCCCAATGTGCGTGTCTGTAGTGAAATTCATTTCGTTTAAACATGTTAAAGGTATGCATTACCTGAAAATGGTGTGAGGGATAAAAGTTAGAATATGTGTAATGTTTAAATCTACTGATTTGACATCAACATTTAAGTTGTCTGCGTATGTCTTGCATATAGTCCCTTACTCAAGGAATGGAGTGAAAATTTCGGCATTTATCCTTTCTCTGTAGCTTTCGTATATCGAATTACTAGTAATTGTTCAAAGGGCTACTTTGAATAAAAATAAGATTATTGCCGTGAGAGGGCGATAGACGCCACATCCACGCTTAAACTTAATTTGTCCATGGTGCCGTGGCCGAGTGGTCTAAGGCGCCTGGCTATACATGTGAAGTCCGGGGTTCGATTCCCGGCCGTGGCATCTTTGCCCGTGAGCAAGGCATTTAATCTACATTGCTCTTTTATCCTGCTTTCAAATAAATGGAAGTGCATTATTGATAACTAGGTGTGCACTTGTTAAAAAACAATAAAAAATTAAAACCGAGAGGTGTCATGGCCGAGTGGTCTACGACGCCTGACTATACATGGAAAGTCCCACGGCTTCTATTCCCGTTAACAAGGCATTTAATAGACAATGCTCTTTTATCTTGCATTCAAATAAATCAAAATGCTTTACACATTCGTTGGTAACTAGATGTACACTTGTGTCTTAATAAAATGATAAATTTTGATAACAAAGCAATAAAAAAGAGGACGAAACTGCCAAATTTATCTGCTAAAAAGAATATTCAATGACGACAACACCTTTGTTATCTACAGTGTAGATAATACTCGAGTCTAATTCGCATTTCTGAAACTTTTCTAAAATTTTAGAAGGCTTGAATTACCATTCAACCTCTTATATTGTGTTTTTGTTTTGAGAGTGTGTTTAATAATGATAATATTCTTTCGTATTTTGAATGTATCTAACCAAAGTGCTTCCGGATGCATTAAACTCTTTGTATGTATTTCACTTTTTTTCGGAGATGGCGATAGTTTAGTGTACCAAATATTGAACTAGTAAGCATATGCTATACGTTAGAACTACTGTGATTGTGAATAAATCATAACGCTAAGGCAGGTTACATGTAGTATAATTTATTTATTCATGGCTTTGAAATTGCAGATATTAAACTAATTATTTTGCGAAGGTTTCAGCCTAGGTCTGGTTAATTGCCATTGAACATGTTGAATCGTAATGTATATTTTGTGTGTAAAGTAATTCTATATCATACCGTTTAAAAGCCTATCTTTCGGGTAAATTGTATGCGAGTTTTCCACCCTTATTACATGATTACTTATGGTGTGAAGGGTGTAAAGTAAAATGTGTTTTATTGGATTAATGCTCCGATTTTACATTAACTTTAATTCGATTAGTGCCTGATCAAAAAAAGTATCTGCGTATTTTTTTTCCAAAAAAATCTTGTATTTATATATATATATATATATATATAACTCCTTCTCTAGCATGGAGTTGACTGATATTTTTAGTTTAAACTCTTTGACAGTAGCCTTCCGATTTCCAATTACTCAATATACAAAGTAAATGCTCAAACAATGGCTATTTTCAACAAAAAAAAGTATTTCAATGCTAAATGTCATGATAAATTTTAATTGGTTACAAAACTATTCAATGGGCACTATAGTGACTATACCATTTTGCAATATTATGATATTACATGATATTCTACTATAATTCACACTCAGAACCCTTTATCAAAAATCTATACAGCTTTAGCTCATTATTTTATCTATACAGCTTTGGCTCATTATTTTATGCCGTATATTAGTTAAAATTGGTTCTTAGTAAGTTAATGTAATAACGTACAGATTTCTGATGCCTATTGAACGAAAAATAAATAAAATCATCATAAAGAGTCGTTGATGAACTAAATGAAGATATATTTGAGGGAATTCGTTATTTTCAATGCTGTTCAAGAGGATGCCTTAGTAAGACCCATTTCAAATATGTTCTGGTAAACCTCCCACAGAGTGTTCGTAGTTATTTTAGTTTGTAGAGGTGTTATGGCTCATTGGATAAGTCACCTGTCCTTGAACCGCATGGTTCGGGGTTCAAAAACCACCTCAGCACTTGCGTTCATTGGCAAGGCGTTTATTCACATATGATATTTTATGTGTTCAGCATCCTGATGTGCAATCACTAAACTTGTAAAGCTCAACGCACACTATACGATTCATTGCGATCTAATTTTCAAAGAAACTTTGATAGCATTTGATTTAAAAAATTTAACCTATAATATCGGAACAATTACATTTCCTAATAGTGGGATAAATAAAAACTCGAAAATCCAGTACTAGTATATTTCGAGCCCGCTCGTAGGAATAAAAGCAAATTCAATTCCAAATCGGAATGACATCATCGGCTGTGATTTAAAGCCAATGCGGACTTTGCTCCAACCACAAGGCTTGCAGCAAATCAGAATTCTGATTTTAGTACTCCTGGCATCAGGCTGAATCTCATATCGAGTGAATTTACTTCTTGGAACCTTTCAAATTTTATACAAATTGTGGGTTGATCGAAAATCGCATCGTATTGTGTGCGCCGGGTTCTTTCTTTCTTCTTTTTATAATAAAAAACAAAAAACAAAGATGGTGTCAGTGAGGGCGCTCGAAATCGTCAAAGGAACAGATGGAAAATTATTTCAGCATTAGTACACTTTTCTAATTGGAATGCCAGGTAAAACTTCAATAAAGGCTTAATTGACGTTATCGTTCTTTATATAGCCATGGTTTAGGCAGGCTTAAATGCGCTTTTTAAAGTTGTAATTGCTGTCTGTTGGCAATCAGTATCGTCAGGGTGTCGAGGGGATAGTTGTAATTTACCGGCATTGAAATGAAAATACCGGCAGGTAATGAGGGAATAAGAGAGAGAGAATAGCAACATGATGCAGTGGAAAAAGACACATTTCTACTTGGGTTAAATCTATTTCGAAAATAGAATTCTTAACATAAACACAGTCTTAAGGCAAATCTGTTATCATCTATTATACACGCGTTTATTCGTGTATATATATATATATATTTGTTTCTTAGCAGTAAAAATGGATTTATCTCATTTTTGGGATTTTTGATCTAGAAAATAGGAAAGTAGTTAGATGGTATGTTCGTAAGGGATGGAGAGAGAGAGGATGTGTGTAAAGGGAGAAAAGCGGGTGGGGGTACTGAGTGTGTGTGCGATAGGCGCAGATGGCCATCTTGTTATTTGCGATTTTGTGTCAGGGTAGATGAATGCATAAAGGGGAAGTTTACCTGACGAGTGGTTTGTCAACTTGTTAAAAATAGTAACAATACTGGTAAAGGCTTGAGAGAAATTCAAAGATTTAAACAAGTTATTAGAATTTCAAGTTTTTGAATTGTCGCGTCATGCACAAACAAGCAGCTGCCTCATATAATAATTATATCATATTAAATGAATATATTTAAACTTTGAACATGTTGAATGGTTCATGATGGCCAAAATATGTTTTTCTTTCATGAGCGGTTGACAAACGATCTGTTTATATACCGAAGGTACAACAAAAATAATTCCTCTTATTTAAGACATCTTTTTGTAATTTTTGTAATTCACAAAAAATGAAAAGCATTCGCATCTGAAGTTACAATAAAAAAAAAGAAACTTCTAATAACTTTAATTGTCGGTGTATTTTCCTCCAATGTTAATTATTTTCTGCTATTTCTTTTTTTAAAGCCAGTAACTTCTCCTTTAAGAAGAGGAAGATTAAAGGGAGCGGGGGGGGGGGGGGCAGAGTGTGTTTTACGGGTATGGGCTAGGGGTCGTGGATTCGGACGTAGGAGTTTGCAATTACAATATGTATTATAATATGGGGAAGGTGCCTGCGCACGTATTACGAGGGATACTATAAAAAAGTGAAAGGGGCAGTATGAGGGGATGGGTTGTGTGAGTTTGTGTATATGTGAAA
The DNA here is from genome assembly GCF_037042905.1 of Lytechinus pictus. NCBI lineage: Eukaryota > Metazoa > Echinodermata > Echinoidea > Temnopleuroida > Toxopneustidae > Lytechinus > Lytechinus pictus. The sequence goes on along the minus strand of NC_087263.1, from coordinate 11,365,192 downwards.
GAAGGGCTGTGTGTTGGAGTTTGCGGTTATGTGTGTAGAAGTCTACATGAGGAAAGAGCGAGAGAGAGAAAGAGACAGGAAAAGGTGCAGTGGAACAGTCAGACCGCAGGTCCCTATGCTAATGAGCAAAAAGGCCAGATTCATCCAAATCATCTCGTAGCTGAATCCTCCTCCTTGCAAAATCTCGTGATTCGTGAGATTTTCTTTATCTAAGAATTTACCTGTTTTAATCTCAAGTTAAATGAAATATTATTGCACCATCAGATAGAGTAAAGGTTACTCTTTGATATTGGTCATTTCTTTTGTATACAATATTTTGTTAAATAAGTAAATTTCTGGCCTGAAAATGTGCCTCAAAACTGAATTTTCTTCCTCTGTTTTCTTTTGCAAATTGTGCAAAACTTTTTATTTTGAGCCTCAATGATATCTATATCAACATAAAGCTGAACTTCTGTACTTTCTCACAATGCCACTCTTGATATGCGGCACCTTTTAATCGGGTCAAGATCACACTTTTCCCACCAAGGTACAAGACGAGATTTCTGAAATGTTGTACTTGCATGAAATCCAGAGTTCTGATTGGCTGGATAAGGTTCACAGAACAACAGGCGCGGGGTATTTGAGGAGATTACCACATGGGAAGTGTGACCTTCCCATGAGCCCAGGCTCTAGAACCGTTGGAATTTGCCTGTGTGTGGTCTGTTTGACCAATCAGAGTGCAGTATTCTTGTTTTCAAGCTGTTTTATGTACTTGGCAAATGAAAAGTGTGATCTTGACCCGATTAAACCAATTCTTATTTTGAAACCTATATCATTTTAAAGCATACATATTCAGCTTTATCATGATCTAAAAATCATTTGGGCTCAAACAAAAATAAAGTGTGAAAATAGCAGCTTTTGTCAGGTGAAAATAATTATTTTGTAGCATATTTTAGATCAAAATTTTAACCTATATTACAAAATCTTTGAACAAATCTAAACACATGAGCTGAAAGAATGATTCTTCCTCTTTACAATGATACCAAATTTATGAAATTCGATGCACAATTAGAGCAGCAATGACCGAATGAAAAGAGGTGTTTTGGTACGCATCAAGCTCATTAAATATGCAAAACATCTCAAGTCATGAATATCACTTGGATGAAAGAAGCCACTTTCTGGGAAGGTGGGGGATAGAACATCATATATTGTGGAAAATTAAAAGAGTGACAATGGGGTTCATATATTACAAAGGAAACGGATTCATCACGAACGGGAAGGGTTTTAAAGGAGAATGAAACTCTTGGAGCAAGTTAGCTTTTGTGAAAGCAGAAAAATCAAAGAATAAGATCAACAAAAGTTTGAGTAAAATAGGACTAGCAATAGAAGAGTTATGAGCATTTGAATGTCGAGATCACTAATGCTATGGAGATCCTCCCATTGGCAATGCGACCAAGATCTATTACCCCTTTCATAAACCCAATTATGCGGCTAATAGCAGCATAATTTGGTCGTAAAATCGGAGGAGGACCAGAGTTATCCGCATTATTTTGAGTTTATGAACGTATTTCAAAATAATGCGGATAATTGCCATGTTGCGGTCACAAGGTCACCCTTTTCCAACACAACCGCATCGGAGGGGGGGCATGTCCAGTTGTCATGACGATTATCCGCCTTTTTCAGGACGGGCGCTCGTAAAAATAATGCGGATAATTTTCGGAGTTTGTGAACGCAATTTTTATTGAATTATCCGCATTACTATTAGGCGGCTAATTGGAGGATAGGTTTATGAAGGGGGTATATGATGTCACAGATGAACAACTCTCCCCTTTTGGACACTGAAAATATACCCCAAAGCATCTCTTTTTGCTCATTCTAATCATATGACAAACGATTCATCAATGATATAATGTTGTGAAACCTCTGTACTTGTCCTCTCATAAATGAGGGAGTTGTACGTGTGTGACATCACAGATCTTGGTCGCATTGCCAATAGGAGGATCTACATCGCATTAGTGATCTCAATATTCAAATGCTCATAACTTTCTTATTATTCATTCAATCTTCCTGAAACTTTCAACAATATGTTTCTTTGATTTTTCTCTTTGATATGGATTCAGCTGGTTTCAAGGGTTTCATTTCGAGGCGTTTAGACACATTATCGATTTTCCATCCGCATTTGATACGGCAAGAGACTCTATTTCACTGTAAAAATGAAGTTCTAATTTAGCACTTACGGTGATTGTATAGTGACTGCACTACGAGTGCTGATTTTCTAGTTTAAATTTGAACTAGAAAATCAGCACTCGTAGTGCAGTCACTATACAATCACTGTAATTGCTAAATTAGCACTTTATTTTTTTACAGTGTTCTCAGGATAAAAGTTGCCGAATAAAAAAAGCTAACATACATCCTAGGGTAGAAGGTAAAGTACGATACAGGTTTATTGCCAAGAGACTCATCATGGGAGAGGGAGCAAGGCGATTCATAACCTGGATAAATTGTACATACTCACCATCACTCTTCTGCGTTGGATCTCTTCATTCTAAAAAACGAAGAGATAATTTAGCTCTTAAAGGGCGTGACTGTATAGTGACTGCACTTCGGAGTGCTCATTTGCCTAGTCCAAATTTGAACGTGAAAAATCAGCACTCCGAAGTGCAATCACTATACACGCTCTTTAAGAGCTATATTAGCTCTTTGTAGCTCTTCCTTTATTAGAGTGTTCTTTTAATCGGTGGATCATGTCCGAAGAGGTAATTCATTTAATCTTCTCATTACACTACTGGAGACATGTATGTTTGTCGTTACGTTGTATACACAAATGTTATCCTACTTGGGAAATGTTTTATTTGCTTGATATTTAATATGCGCCTCGTGGTCTCTAAAAGTTTGCGTCAAGACTGATTAGAACCATTATTTATATCGTGTTGAATTGTCTGGCCCGATAAAACTATTTGTACATGTCACAGTTTAAATATATTTGTAAGACATTCCCGGAAAACATTGTTGCTCAACTCGACCATCTGGATTGGCATCATGTCAATAGGGTAGGCCTACCTACTTCAAAATGGAAACATGTCTTGAAATCACTTCGAGACCATCCTTCACTCTCAGAGTTAATTACCTCACATCACCTGAAGTCCTATGGCAATTTGTCTTCATGAAATCCAATTAAAGAGGACGTGGAGGATGTTATCTATTCAGCACATAATGTCGATAGATATTTTTGTCCATACTGTTTTAAATGGTATTCCTTCCCCGTCTAACCTTAAATATAACACCAGGTCCACCTGTTTCATAATCACTTGCCATGGAGATACAAAGAGACTTGTAACATACCTTGTTGTGGGCGTAAAGTTTAACCTATAAAACTTGTTTGCCCCAGTAACGCTGAAAACTATTTGATTTTTTTTTCACCAGGAATCACACGTGATTGTTTATTCAATTTTGTTACGACATCAAACAAATATCAAACAAATAATCGAAATAATTTAGATTATTTTTCCTCTCTTCATTTACAAGAGTTAGAGCACAAAATGATAAATTGTCTTACATATCTTAAAGAGTCAGTTCTTGTTAATCCCCCAAACCATATACTCCTGTATTAAATCCAAATAATATCCAAACTAGCTGGCAACGATTCATTGGATGACAAAAGTGATGTTCTCGCAGCTTCCTACACTGTAAAAAAAAAACATTGAATCAGTAGTTAACACTTAATGTATTTAAGTAGAATTTACAATTTGTAATTATTTTTCGTTGTTTTTAAGTAGTTTCAACTTGTCTTTTAATTTTCTTGATTTATTTGGGTTCAATATACATTTAAGAAAATTCACGTATTGATAGCTTGCTTTGATTGAGTAAATCTAACTCAATTAGGCAAAGATGATTATTACTTATAAAATCATGTTGAATGTACTTATATTTTCAATTAACGCCATATTTAAATAATGCATGAATATTCATTAGAGCAAGTAAATGTTTTTTTTTTTTAATAACTGTCATTTCTATTTGTGCTTGAAATTGTTTTGGATAAGGGTGTGCTAACTATTGTATTCTTTTGTTGAATCAAAGAAAAGGCAACATTAAATAGTCATTTAGCAGAAAATTATTCTCACTGTTTTATTTGTAAGAATGAAACGATCGCGTATAAATATCAATGTCAGTACCTATACATGTACAGGTAAGTGACAATTCACAAAGTCTAATATTTGGATAAAACATGTATAAAATGAAAATGATGCCACCAAAAGTGGGACGATGGGGGAGCGGACTTTCGAATCACGAAAGTCCATCCACTCTCCCATTTGATATTTTCAAATATTTTAGTGATTGTTTTACTTAATTGAATTAAGTTATTGTAACTAAATCTTTTGAGTAAAATGGAAGCAAAGAAAATAAGTAAATTTTACTTAAAACTGCCAAAGTCATAAATACTTGAAAAAATTAAGGCAATTTTTTGCCACAATTTTATTAAGTAATTTCTACTAATTTTTTTTTACAGTGTACTACCCCGTCCCAAATTATTTGGATGTGTGAGAAATGCCGTTTCAGCTCTTCACACTGAATATTTCGTCTGCCAAGTGGCTCCGACAGAATGAACATTTTTTCAGGTTTATGAAAAACCCCGACTATCTAATAAAGCAAACATTGGTTTGTCATTATAATGCCCCCAGGGTGAATTATGATGAGATTCAATCGCTATATGGAAAAGTCAGACGTTCAGCCTGCATCAAACATCAACGTTTCCAACAATGTTGCATCATTTATCTTTAATAGCGCATCAGTCTTTGAGACACGGGTCTTCACGCATGTCAAGAATAACGGTGCCACATGGCTCATACACATAAACCACTATCTAGTTTTAAATTACATTAACGTATTTCACATATTTTCACTTAATTTTCCTTTATTTCTCATGTTGAAAATAATTTGGCTAACGTATAAACATGTCAAGCCAGAAATGCAAGTTGGTCATTCAGTCTACAACCATGACAAATAGATACCGAGCCATTACTTTCCAAACAAAGTTAAGCTGTACAGCAAGGCTATGTAATTTTGAAGTTAGCAACTAATTATTAAGATTAGGTGAGATCTCTCTCTGGTCAGAAATTCTAAATAGGCAACATTTGACATATTAAATAAAGTAAATAACAATGATAATAATGATGATGATGATAGTAATAATAATAATGATAAAGTCATATTTTACCAAGAGTAGAAACTCCAGTTCCGGAAACTGTTCTCTCAGCGGGCCCTGCTTACTATGGTTATGTTATTACGTAACGTAAGCTATTATTGGTCGATATCGGGTCTTAATTCTACTAATCGCTCTTTCAAACAGTAAAACAAAAATCGTAATTTAAATGATTCCAGTGAAAAATAAATCTAATGGCGAATTTTTAGCACAAGTCATGTGAAACCAAACGAGAATCACGAACGCTTATCACAATAACGAATTCAAATTCTGCTCCGGAGGCGAATTCCAGTTAAGTTTTACTCAAATTACGGTACGAATATTCTGTGTGAAAGATCCGATGATTCTAAAACGAATTGCAATCACCCTTACGATGATGATTCAAGATTCACGTGTGAAAAAACCCTAAGTGAGGGAAATGATTGGACAGCGTGATCCAATAACTTCATCGAAACCAACCCCTTTTAATCAATGAGAGTTTGCGTGTTTACAACTCATTTCAACAAGGCTTAATTTGACAGGAAATTAGGACATGGACATGATCAAAGTTTGAATGTCGACATTCGAATCGCATCATTCCACACTATACTTGGTGAGTGTATAAAGCGACAATTTGAAGAGAAAACTTCTCTTGGATATTTAATAATTTTTCAAAATAGGGTAAATGATGCTCTAGGACAAACGCTTTTGATTGGGGACGTAATCGAAAGGTTATAGAGAGAGTTTAGGACGATTTTCATTGTTTTCAAATTTTTAATTGGAGGGGATCCTGTAATACCTGTTCAATGGATGGACGGGTACATGACGTCTATTTATCTGTCGCTAAGGAGTAGTTTTCAGGCATCAAAGAAAAAAAATTGGCATCAAGACAATCTTTTATGCAACATCTGGAATGCTCGGCCAAACTGGACATGTAGTTGTGTGTTACCTGAATGCGTAAAAAACCCTTGTAGGAATGAATAAGTTCTTCTAATTGTGTAGTGTAACGGGTAAATAGTACAGACCCGATGACAGACCCTTGTGGTACCTCAAACTTAGTAGAATTGGAATGGATAGTGGACCATCAATGATCACTTGTTGATACCGTCCGAGTCAGTGTCTAACAACTAGACTGCAGTTCCAGAGACATCAAACATGCATTTTTAGCCCAAATCAACAGTGTATTTGGCTTATTTAAAGAGGAAAGCCTACGCTGTTAATAAGCCAGCCAGTGATGTAAGCCATTTATGTAAACATTGGAATAATTAATTCGACACAGAGGGCAAATTTAGCCTGTTGTAATAAAGTGCACATTAATTGTAGCGTACTAACTCATTGGCAACACACTCTAGATTAAGAGCAATTATTGTATGGAATGTACATTAACCATATAATCAGACTACACATTTACAACCAACTGTTTGTGTGTAAGTTTGGGCCATTACGTCAGACTTCATGCCAGCAAGTGCATTAATTTGTGATATTTTATTGGCTTTATTTCAATGCACAGCAGAATACATGATCAAGTAAAACGGCTTAGCTTATTATCTTCCATCGTGACAAGAATCACACCACCCATATATCTTCTACAAGATTATGTTCGTGATTCGCGGCACGTATGCTGTAGCCATTAGCCTCCATGCGTAAGCCCCGATCGAATGTTCTATTAACTCATCACGATCCATGTCTCATATTAGTAAAAGGAATACAATGAGCGATGGGTTGGCAGGAGCAAAGCGAAGCGCACATGATTACAAGACATATCATACATGACACCGATGGTATTATCTCATTATTATGTCTTGGTGATCTAAGGCAGGTGGTGGGACTCAAATTTATCTTTAAGCTTTACAATTTTGAAGCAACTAACCGGTAGGAAATAGCACTTTCTGCAAGTGCATTACCTTTTGACCAGAAAGGGCGCCACAATAGAGTTGCGGGGATGGTAGAGTGTGAACCGTCCACTTTGATTTTTCAATTAGTCAAAACTAATAGAAATAAGAGTGGAAAAGTACAAAGAAGGGAAAGAGAGAAGATGGAAGAAGGAGCATAAACATATACAAGTTTTTTCTTTCTATATTGCCCCTGTCATTTTAATGATAAGACCCCCAACCCCCCCCAAAAAAAAAACAAAGGAAAAAAAGTGGAAGCGCCTCTGTCAGTCTCAACTGCACCTCGAAATTCAATATACACTGAAAAAAATGAAGTGCTAATTTAGCACTTACAGTGCTTGTATAGTGACTGCACTACGAGTGCTGATTTTTCTAGTTCAAATTTAAACTAGAAAATCAGCACTCGTAGCGCAGTCACTTTACAATCACTGTGAGTGCTAAATTAGCACTTCGTTTTTTTACAGTGTAGCAGCAGTGCTGACTTTGACAAATACTATAGAATAGTAATTCACAAAAAACACCATTCATATGATGATACAATACTACGTTCGTTGACCCTAAATGACATTTGACCTTGATCATGTGACCTAAGACTTGTCAGTGATACTTGATTACCCCTATGTCTATAACTCATAAACTATATCCAAAAACTTTGAAAGTTATGACAGCAATTTAATAATTACCTCCAACATGGTCAAAGTTCATTGACCTTAATGACCTTTGACCTTAGTCATGTGACGTGAAACTCACACAGGATGTTCAGTGACACTTGATTACTCTTATGTCTAAGCTTTATGAACTAAACCAATACAATTTTATGAGTTATGATGGTAATCAGTGGCGTACCTAGGATTTTCCACAGGGGGGGCAAAACCGTCCGCAAAAAAATTTGACAAGCAAAAAAAAAAAAAAAAAAAAAAAAAAAAAAACGGTCTTCGATCACACACAAATAAAGGATTCCGTACCAGAAAAAAATTGACAAGCAAAAAAAAAAAAAAAAATAAAAATAAAAAAAGGTCTTCAAGCTCGTCAGGGGGGGCAAAACGGGGTTTTCAAGTCCGTCAGGTGGGGCAAAGATACGTCTTTTGCATTGGTTGTGACTCGTCAGGGGGGGGGCAGAGTGCACCCCCTGCCCCCCCCCCGTAGGTACGCTAGTGATGGTAATTCAACAAATACCCCCAAAATGGCAAAATTTGACCTATGATCTTAGTCATGTGACCTGAAACTCGATCGGGACGTTCAGTGATACTTGACTACTCTAATGTCCAAGTTTCATGAATCGGATTTATTAACTTTAAAGTTATGATGATAATTCAACAAATACCCCCAGTTCATTGACCTTAAATGACCTTTGCCCTTGATCACATGACCCTGAAACTAAGGCATGATATTCAGAAATACCAAGTTTCATGAACTAGGTCTATGTGCTTTTTAAGTTATACTGTCATTTCAAAAACTTGACCTTCGGTTAAGATTTGATGTTGACACCGTTGCCGTCGGAAAAGGGGCGCCTATAGTATCACTCTGCTATGCAGGTGAGGCAAAAACAGATTCCCCCCCCCCCCCCAGTGCCAGCCTTCCCCTCGCTATGAAAATACTTGCGTAGCACATCTGTCATAGAATAATGAGATGGAATCCCTTAAATTTGAATAAAATACAAAAAACTCAATATAATTCAACATGATAAGTCTACATCTAACGAAGATCAGGGCCCCGTAACACAAACTCTAGCAATTCATCGCTAAAATATGAAAGAACAATTCTTATTGGTTCATAGTCAGTATACTGTGAAAAAGATTTTCTTGCTAGACCATTTTATTTAGCGATTAATCCCTAACCTATTTTTTAAGGGGCCAAGATAATGGCAACATGGTGCTGGAAGACCGTTGAACAAGAAAGGCGAAACAAAATCCAGCTTGTGACATATTACCCCCCCCCCCAAAAAAAAAAAAATTATAATAATAATAAAAGGGGCAGAACATGGTCTATATTGAATCAATATCCCTGAAGATGGTCGTGAGTGAAGGAGGCGAACGAATGTAAAATAAATTCCTTTTATGCATAATATATATTTTTTTCTTTTTCACCGATTTTGAAACTTATATTTTGAGAGTTTTTCTTTCTTATTCATTTATTATCTCATTTATTTGTTTATTTCATATCATGTTATTCATTTATCATTATTATGTTTTTTTTAAGGGTGGGTGGGGGGGAGGAGGGGAAACAACCCCAGCCCATGTGTGTCAGTGAAAATAAAGATGTTGACTCACCATCATTGGTTACTTCCATATTAAAAAGATATGTTTATGCAGATCTTCTCATGTGTTACAAGCTTCTGTTTCACAAATTATTCGATTTATCTCCTTGATATCATTACTTCTGAACACGCCAACTACAACTATCATATCTCCAACAAAGACTTTTCAAACCTGCCTTATTTGTGCATTTCAAATAGCAGCTGTTTCGGAACCAAACTAATTTTCGGAATAAGCTTCCTGATCCAGGTTTAAGTAATTGGGAGATGTAAGAGCTTCAGAAAAGCCTCGAGAGCTTATTTATTTACAAAAAATCTCTTCGATGACTTCTTATTCCACTTCGCCAATAACGAGGCTGGATTTACAAAGATAGGTGCCCGAGTCACTTTATGTATTATGTTACATAGATTTTGGAATGAATAGTAAAATTCGTTAGTGAACTGGTTTACGTTTCGTAAATATTATCATTATTATTCTAATGTTATTGTCTTGATTGATCTTTTCTAAATTTCCATCTAAATGGACAAGTTGAAAATAATTGTGTCTATTACCTTGTATTCATATGGATAGATTCGAATATCTGATGAAATTTACAATCTTATTTCGTCTCCTTTGGGAGCTGGTTTAGAAATAATAAAAAAAAACATACATAAGACATCTTCTGTAATATATATTTTGTTTTTGAAAAATGGGAATTGAAATAAGAATTATCCTGTAATATGGTTATGATTAGGAAAATCAAACTATTCATCTTGGCACATCCAAATGGCGTAATAAACCAAACATTTTTTTTAAATCTTGTTGGTGATTTATTTCATTATTTTATTTCATTTATTTATTATTATTATTTTTTTATTATTATTATTATTATTATTATTATTATCATTATTTTTTTTTGGGGGGAGGAGGGTGTCAAGTGCCCCCATCTCTAAGCCATTGTCACATCCATCCTAATCTTCCTACAGTCAACATGGTGAACCTGGGACACAATTTAAATGACAGAGCGGATTTACTGAGAACGTTGAATGTTAGCTTTGTGTGTGTTTTTTAACTAGCAAACACACACGCCTTGCCACTTTTAAATGGATACATTCAGTATCATAACTCTGTACCATTTCCCTGACAGGTAACGACAATCTTTAAGTTGGCATTTAGTGCATTTATCTTGTACACAAGCTATTAAAACAATCGTCCTTCCTTGTTCCATCGAATCAACACTAATGATTAATGGAATTTCTATTGAAAAGCAGTGAGCCCAGACATTTCATTTTCCATATGTACTCTTTGTGTGAAGTTTAATCCTTTGTGTAGACGAGGGAGCAACATTCTATCTCCAGATTTACCTGCCCGTATTTTTTTTATTAATTTACTCATTCGTTAAGTGAGACGTACCTCGATAACCCTTTCTGACGCGTCACCCATCATGCCCATGTTATTTGTTTTGCCATTAAGGAAAATTATACTTAGGGTAGATAAGAGAAACATTTACTTGTCTCGCTGGAATCGGTTCACATAAAGTGAGACTGACCCTGCTGTTATGTTGTGAAATATTTGTTAACGACAATTAATCATTGCTGGGGGAAATGAATTCGTAAAGGTGATTTTGTTTAGTGCACATTTTATTTATTCATTAAATTCATTTATTTATTCATCCATTCATTTATTTGTTTGTGTGTGAGTTGCATGACCTTTTGTGCACTATCTTAATCTGGTCGTAGACGATACTACGCAGACGATACTACGCTGTTGCCAGTGAGCTATATATTGTTTGAAATAAAACTGAGAATAAAAACTAAAACATTAACCTTCTCTTCGAGGTGCAGGATATCTATGTAGTAGCAGATGCATCTGCTCCTGATGTTGACTGTCACTTCTGGAAACATTTAGAAGTGTATTTTAGCTAATGGGCTGCGTTGTAACAATCCTACGAATGTTAGTAATTAGGGTTTCTGTATAATGCCCATTTTCTTCACCCTTTCGAAACAAAAATGGGTAAAGCATGTAAAGCGTGTCGAGGAAGATCAATCTTAAAATTGTCTTTCCATATCTGAACAGACCCCTGTACAGCATGTATGCAAATGTGACATGGGTCTTGTCCATTTCATCCGCTAAAAGTGTATGCTAATGTTTGCGTACGTGTTCTGAGACTTGTAACTTTATGTCGTTTTTATTATTTTTTTTTCAACGAAAACCAAATACGGGTATCATATTAAACACCCTCGCACCTTCTTGTTAGTATTTGCCTTCTTTTGTTTTCGTATTTTTTCCTTCCCATCTCATTTGATTTTGTTTCTGTGGGGTGGGGCGAAAGAAAATACGGAAACAAAAGAAGGTGAGAGCCTATAATACCCGTATTTAATTTTCGTTGAGGAAAAACCCATAAGTTTACTAGCCCCCCCCCCCCCCCCTCTCCCTCATCCTCCTATATCAAAGTAACCCGCACTTTTACTGTCATGACTGTAAGAATTATACACCCAAGAGTTCATTTGTCATAGTTTACTTTAAAATGCTCAACACGAGAGCCTATAATACCAGTATTTAATTTTCGTTGAGGAAAAACCCATAAGTTTACAAGCCCCTCTCTCCCTCATCCTCCTATATCAAAGTAACCCGCACTTTTACTGTCATGACTGTACGAATTATACACCCAAGAGTTTATGTGTCATAGTTTACCTTAAAATGCTCAACAAAACTTGAGATCAGAGTTCCACTTTTCCCTGTTCAGCGATGGAAATAAAAAGGCTGGGTGGAACTCATTAATTCAGTCTCGATGGCTGATCCATTAAGCCGATTGATGAGTCTATTATAATAATGCTTCAAGGCAATCACATATATCTGTTAGTGTCAATCTGCACCCTGATACCACTCTAAGATCCATCTACCAATCTTTCTCTTACAATGAACATAGGAAATGAAGTCGGCGTAGGTAGGTACAATAAAAAATAACTACCCCAACAAAACAATGACTAGATTAATCATGGATATGATACTAAACATACATGCAAGGAAACGATAACACAAAGCGGCATAACATGAACAATTTTAACAAGAAAAAGTGAAAAATTGATGAAGATGCGAACCATCATAGATTTCAATTTGAAGTATTTTTGTAGATGATTGAAAGTTTTCCTATAAACTCGTATTCTAGTAAAAAAAAAACACACACACACACCCTCACGCACACACACACACACACACACATATATATATATATATATATACATATATATGGGTGTGTGAGGATGTTTTTTTTTTAATTAACGAGTCCAGTCTTCAAATAGTGGACTCAAGAATAAAGAAAGCGTATTTAACCATGGCAACAGGCGTCAATTTTGCGCACTGTGACAAAAGCGCGCATCAGCATCGGACATTTTTTTATATACGCGATAAATAAGCGTAATTTATACATGAAATCTGCATAAACCTTGGGTTTAACCGATGGTTTTAAAAACCACCTTTGTGAATTCGGGCCTCAAGGTTTACATTTCTTCTTCGGCGTCACTATGGATTTTGGTTACATTGTAAGCATTATGCTCATATTTTTGTCCTTTTCATTCCAAAAAAAAATAGATGAAGCTACCATTCCCAATTTCTATTAGACAAACCTTGCCTCCACCCATCATGTTAGCTTGAATACCTTGGTTCATTGCCAGAAATGACCTGCATTCCCGACGAATAGTTAAAATACCGCGGGGGAGTCCACCTGTGCTCGATGTAGAATATTACTCCCCTCGATGACAATACTAACCTCATTCTCCCTCATTGTTCGTTGGCTTATTTTAATCCAATATAAAGTAATTAGCAATTCGTTTGCTGGTTTCATGTTGCTAATTATGGTAAGTATAGCCGGGGACGATATATTCCATTTCATGTGCGTCTATAATGTTGTTAATCAGACATCATTATCTCTAGCATCTGCTTGGAATGCGACACCAGAGATGCATTTGTTTTGGATGAAGCCTTATTGTCTGAATGTGTATCTCGAGAGGCGCGGACTGGTCGATTTGAAACACGCATTGGTGTTGAGGTAAAGAGGTTTCCTCTTTCATATCAGGGATATTATAGGCCAGAGAATGGATAAGAGTATCCTTTTGAAGGTATAAACTGCGCAATGCAACAGTCCTTTCTTCCATCACGTCCATTAAATTTGTTCCATGGCCGGGCATAGTCCACATTGAACATTGAGGAAAAATAAGCCGCACCACACAGTAAAAATGTTGTTTAAAACTTTTATACAATGCTGTTTACTACATGATCTTTACAGTGGTTGCTTTGATTTCATTTGAACTTAGATTATAATAACCAATATGTATGCATATATTTACATATATATATATATATAAATATATAAGCATCTTGGTTTTCCACGTATTGGCAATACTAAGACATCAGAAATGCGAAACAAATTCACGAGTAATGCAATTTTTGCAATGCCAACAAGTTCTTTTATTCACTTTCCAAATTTTCGGTAGACATCTACCTTCTTCAGGGAAGATTCGTGAATTGTATATATATATATATATATATATATATATATATATATATATATATATATATATATATATATACATATACAAGGATTTTATTTTTCATGACATAGCCAACAGTTGGTTAAACGAAATTGCATACAAAATGAATTAGAATTTTTTGTGGAAAGTTGGTCGCGTCATATTTTAACCAACGTTTAAGTCACCAGTTAAAAAGCATGAGAGTGCAATACCCTCATTTTTGGTTCGCAACATGATACATTAGCGTATTTCGCAATCGTAGACGCTTTCTACAATTCTACATTCCTTTGAAAATGTAAGTCAAATCACAATGGACAGCTGAGAGGTTTTTGTCGAAGGTTGGACCGGGACAGCAGGTCATCCGAAAATTCGGACCGGACGAAAATTTGCAATACAACGACACTGCGGTTTACAATCACCGATTTGCTACAAAGAATATGACGTCTTTCACTTTCACAGGGTTGATAGTGATGGCGTTAACTTAAAAAACATTGACAGATTGAAGGATGTCATTAAACCCGAATCCAATTGGACATAATCATTGCATTCGAACATATTGGCCTTAAAATGAAAAATACTACTATTTTGTTTAATATTTTCATTTATGGAACTTTGAATTATCTGGTGCTGCGCAAAGGCATTAATCAGTGAACACAGTATCATTGTGATCACAGTGGACTATGTAAAAACATTATTTACAATTTTGGAAGTGGACACCTAGACAGTGTGACTGTTCACAGCGTGTTCACATATAGTCGACTATGTGATTCACACTGTCGAAATGCTCAAATTCAACAGTGTGAAGGTGATTTCACATTGGGTTCCACACTGCGACACACACTGTATTTTTCTAGTCGGATGTAATGTTTCATTTTAGACTTTTAGGAAAGATTTGTTTTCTACCGTTGATTTTATTACTGAAAAGACAACGGGAAAATGAGCAGATTAAATAGATGGAGATAAATATAAATAATGGGGTATGTGAGGTGTATATCTGTAATACAAACCATCCAGGGAAGAAATGCATCTTATAGCAGCACGCAACGATGAGTCTGATGAATATGTATGTCAACATGATTTCATCATACAGGCAATCGAAATGAGCACATTTCCGATTATTGCCAATTTATTCACATGGGAGTGAATAAAAAGGCAATTTTAAAAATGTAATTTGCCATCTAATACTAATTTGTTGGAAAAACATAATCTGGTTTGAGACTTCCATTACATGGACACCCATGGGCGTCGATGCATTCAGTTGGAGTAAATATGCTGTCTGTGTTCATTTAATATCTAAATTATTGAGTGCATGAAATTCAGTCATATAAACACACACACCCATGGGGTGTGAGTGGCCACAAATAGGAAGATCTGAAAAAAGCTGAAGAGTGTTGAAAAAGTCTGAAATAGAAGAGCTCCCATACTTTTTGTACAGAGGTAAGCCAAAAATAAGCTGAAATAAAAAATAAAAAAATCTGAAATCAGATAAAAATCTGAACTCTCACACCCCTGACACCTGACACACACAGCCTCCCATACGCACACACACCGTATGCCTGCACATTTTTTATACTCACTTTACTACTTGTGATATGATTTTTACAGTTTATTTGTGCGCGCCTTTAGAGATGGTAGATTATATCTCAAAATCATTTATTTTGCACTTTTTTAGTTATAGAAATGAATTGATCATCGGCACAGAGTAAAACGTAAATGTTAAACTGACCATTCCTGCAAAGAATGATAACCAAAAAATAACAAGAAATAGATCGAATATGGAATTATACATATTTTTTCATTTTTCATTTAGGTTTTATTTCCACAAATCCGTTATGTTACAAAACTTTGATAACTTAACTGACATAACTAAGCTGAGCAACCATTACACACGTAGACTATATAAGTATAGATAACAAGCATTCTTAATCACTACATATTAATACATGTTTAAGTACATACAAAAACGGAAAAGTGGAGGAAACCTTAGAAGCAGAATGCTTGTAGATAAGGTTCCCTTTTTTATACATTACATTTGACATTACTACTTAGTAATAATACACGTGACAACATTTTATCAATTAAATTACACCCACAAAAACAACACAACACAGAAACGTGACAAAAAACAAAGAAAGAAAGAAACGAAGAAATAAAAAAAACAAAATAAATAAAGTAAGCAGCTGCCATCCAACAGAATTTAAGAAACTTCTGGATAATAAGCTCTGTGGACAAAAATGCAATAGAGCATGCCAATAAATAGCAATTTCAGTTTGTTTCATTATATCGAAGAAGAAGCTTTGCTTTCAAGTGATGTTTGAAAATATTATAATTTTGTAGTTGCCTAAGTGTCATATCCAAGGAATTCCAATAAACTGGACCAGTATATACTATCGTTCTTTTCCTAAGTACTGTTCTCAACCTATGCAAGTGAAAGAATGACGACTGTCGGGTAGGGTAAGTATGCAAATGTTGATTCTTTTGGAATAGTGATGTAAAAGCATGAGGAAGAGCATTTGAGTTCAATTGAAACATGAAACAACCTAAAAAGAAATTATATAAATCATGCACCTTTAATACTTTATTGTTGAAAAATAAAATGTTTGTGTGACTTAACCTGTCAGAATGGCAAATTATTCGCAATACCCGTTTTTGAAGAATTAACAATTTATCCAGTTGGTAATTAAACGAATTACCCCATGCAAGTATACCGTAGTTCAGGTAAGGTAGGATAAGTGTTGAGTACAAACCTTTTAAAATATGCACAGGAAATGACGATTTTAGTTTATTGATTACCCCAACATTCCTCGCAAGCGTTTTACCTAAATTCAAATTATGCTCTTTCCAAGAAAGTTTATTGTCAATGATAAGACCAAGAAATTTTAACGAATCAACTATATTTATAACAGTATTATTAATGTAAACATTACCGGGTAACTGTGAGATAGAATTACTGAAAAACATACATTGAGTTTTATTTATGTTAAGGGAAAGTTTATTTGCGCATATCCATTCTGCAACAAGTCTAAGTTCAATATTAACTGTTTCTAATAGGATATTGGGATTTTTATGGGAAAAGAAAACGGAAGAATCATCAGCGAATAAAGTAAATGACAGGACTCGAGAAGAGTTTTGAAAGTCATTCATATACAAAATAAAAAGTAAAGGTCCAAGGATAGATCCCTGAGGGACACCACAAAGTAGCTGTTTAAAAGACGAATTAACACCCTTAATAGAAACGAACTGAGACCTTCCTATGAGATAGCTTCTAAACCACTCCAAGGCCTTTCCACGAATACCATAGTGAAAGAGTTTATGCAGTAATATTTGATGGTCAATGGTATCGAAGGCCTTGGAGAGGTCCAAAAATATTCCAAGTGTATGACAATGATCATCGTTAGCGGAAGCAACATGATTAATGAATTGTAAAATTGCATGTATCGTGGAATGTTTTTGTCTGAAACCAAATTGCGAATCTGCGAAAACATTATTACTTACAAGGAACGACATAGTACGATCAAAAATAAGTTTTTCTAACACTTTGGAAATTGACGATAGCAGTGATATTGGCCTATAATTATTGGAGTCTAAAGGATCCCCTTTTTTCAATATCGGAATAACTTTAGCGATTTTCATCGCATCCGGTACAACACCTTGACTTATAGATAAATTAAAAATGTGCTCTAGAGGTTCAGTAATTTCATTTATGATATGTTTCAGCAAGAAATTACTAACTTCATCATGTCCCATACTTCGCTTATCTTTCATATTTTTTACAATTCGTAAAATTTCTGATGAATTGGTTGGATTAAAAAATATTGAATTCTGATTTTTGTTCTTCAAAAAATTATGAAAACTTTTTTCAATGTTAGGAATTTTCTTAGCCAAATTTGGTCCGATGTTTGCAAAGTATTCATTAAAGTGATTGGATATTGATTCATTCTCATCTAAAACTTTATTTCCCTCACGAATTTGGGTTATATCTTTAATAAGACTCCTCCTATTCAAAGCATTATTTATTATACCCCATGTTTCTTTTATGTTGGACCTTTTCTTTTCAAACTGATTACAATAATATTTCCTCTTCTCGATCCGTAAAATTCTTGTTAATGTATTTTTATATCTAATATATTTCTCATGACGTTTTGGAGTAGGATTTTCTCTAAGTTTGTAATACATATTGTTTTTTCTGTTAATGGATCTCAATATAGACTTGGAAACCCATGGGTTACGAGGTTCGTGTTTGTAATTTGAAAACTTACACTTCTCCAATGGAATACATTCATCAAGGGCGTCTTTTAGAATGTTATTAAAATTATTATAGGAGCCGTTAATATCATTATTATCCAACACCTCTGACCAATTTGAAGTTTCAAGTTTCTCTTTTAAATTATCAATTTTAGGAACCGTAAATTTCCTTATCATTTTTGAAGGAGGAGGTAGTTTTGTAGTACCTAAAAAACTATCAATTTTGCAGTAAACTGGACAATGGTCCGAAATATCAGAGAGTATAATACCTGATTCTATCTTAACATGATCAATATTTACAAATATATTATCAATAAGAGAACAAGAGTGTGACGATAACCGTGTAGGTTTTGATATTGCAGGAATAAATGAGTATGAAAGCAATGTGTCCAAAAAATCACGAGAGAACTGATTGTCTTTACATTTTATCATGTCAACATTATAATCACCCATAAAGATACAATGTTTATTTTGAAGGAGAGGATGAACAAGTAAGTGCTGGATTTCGAGTAGAAATTCGGGGTGACTAGAAGAAGGTGGGCGATAAATGGTTCCAACAATAATGTTTTTCTTGTTTTCAAGAACTATTTCAATGAAGACTGCTTCCATAGTTTCATTCATGATATTGAGGTCATTAAGTACATTAAAGTTAAAATGATCAGGAACGTACATTGCAACACCCCCTCCCCTCTTATTAGTACGATTATTAAATACGAAATTATGATGTGATAGAGAGTATACTGAGTGAGGCTTGTCATGCAACCATGTTTCCGTAAGGCCGATAATGAAATTACTGGCATCAATGTTATCCAACAGTAAGGTTAAATATTCAAAGTTTTTGCTTAAACTTCGGATATTCAAATTCAAGAAATGCATATCGTTTTTTATAGTACTTTTATACATACGGATAAATTGATTTTGAGTATAGTATTTAGACTCATTTATAGCGTGAATATCATTAGGATCAAAATCAAACAGCATTTCATCAAATTTCTTATTAATGTTTTCAGAGATATAATTTTCATATGCAGTATCATATAAAGGATTATGATCAACAGTTTGCAACGAATTAAACAAAATGTCCAAGTCAAGGTCGTTTGTTTCAGCAAAGGGTAATTCAGCCATTACAGTATTCATAACTGTTTAATTTCGACAATAAATTGTAACAAAATATGGAAGTAAGACATTGTTGGCTAGCTGCATAACACGAAATAAAATCAGACAAAAAACATAAAAAGGTAAAATAAAAACAAGACATGATAACAAGAACATGGAACAAAACAATCATGTTTGGCAGCGATATCATTTGTGGAATAACCTGCGCTAGGTCCTGAATTCAGGATTAAAAAAAAAAAAAAAAAAAAACATGGTATGCCTAAAAACAAAATTTTGCGAGAGTTGCCCTCGTAACTGTTAGGATGAACTGATGTTATAAGCATTTAGCCCTAATATTAATATCTAATTATAACACTAGCTGCTGTACAAACGTACTTTTAAGATTTAACTGTATAATGTAGTAGTAAAATGAAGTGAAGTCTGTACATTGAATCTCATCCTACTTGCTACTCACATTGACAATGAAAAACCTACTAAAATACGAAGATAATTTAACTAAGAAGGCATTTGTGAAACGTAGAGTATTGTTGTACATTACTGCGTAAATGCTACAGACTATCGTCATGGCGTAAGTTACACTTAGGAATGTTTATCACCTGTAAATAAGAGACCAGTCAAGCCTGAGTGCTTTATGGAAGTTGCAGTGGTACGTCATACATGTAATGGGTTGAAGCAAAAACACCCATAGTTAAACATAATAACAATTTATCTTTTGCTTTCCCATAAAATGATTAATCTTCAAATAGATATTTTTATCAAAGATTGGAGTAACAAAATCAGATTACCAAGCCATAGTACAAAATAAAAATACTAATCAAATGTATTGAGGTCCTAGAATAATTTTTTAATTATATGCCTTGTTTTGTGCCCTTTACAATGTACAGTATGATTACATAAAAAAAAATTAAATTCATATAAATAGACCCATTTATACCACTCATGAAGAACAGCAAGCATAATAATGAGGAATAAAATATGCTTTTACTTAATTGTGATGGTTTGACCATCATAATTCTGAAATACAATAAACTCCTTAGTTTGAAATTAAATATTCCTACCATGCCTAGGCTACAGACCAAAGCTTAAATATGAGCATTTGTCTCTAATTAAGGTTAACACAGAGTAAGAGGCATCACTAGACCTTATAGTAGTAATGTATGACTCTTCCTTTTACTTTTATTAGCATTATGAATAACCTATAATAATGACATATTAAATTTATAAGCTTTTAATTTTACAAGCTTTTGAATTTAAAATAATGTGCATGACTTGTATTTTGTTTGTAAGTCTACACCTGTATACAAAATCAAATAAACAAGGACATTCTTTACCTCTCATGTAAAATCGCAATCATAATACAAGTAATAAATGAAGATAAGCACAAAGTGCTTACTTACTGGACTTTGGTTTTGTAAGATTTCATTGAAGAATTCATTATATTAGGTATAGGATCCTAACAAGAGTAAAAACAAAATAGTAGGATGAAGAGAAATAAGCCTGTATGTAAAAGCAAGTGCATTCAACCATGATAATAATAATGGCATTTGTATAGCGCCTAATACAAATGTTTCTAAGCGCTGCATACTATTACACCGGGTTTAGCATGGCTACCCTAATCGGGCTCATCGAGCATTCAAGGAATTCCTTCCTATTGGGTGCCCATTTACTACACCTCGATGTAGAGTGGCAAATGGAGATAAACGCCTTGCCAAAGGACAGGAGTGCTGCGGTGGGATTTGAACCCCGGACCTTGTGGTTTAAGTCCGAAGACTTATTCACGGATGCACAACCCCTCTACCGAATCGTTCCATGCTATAAGAATGATCATCTCTTGTTAATATGCCAAGGTGTCAGTCGAAATAAGTTCAATAAGAACCCCGGACCTTGTGGTTTAAGTCCGAAGACTTATTCACGGATGCACAACACCTCTACCGAATCGTTCCACGCTATACGAATGATCATCTCTTGTTAATGCCAAGGTGTCAGTCGAAATTAGTTCAACATAAGACACAGTTGCTCGCAAATTAGCCCATGCACATTTCAGTATCATGGAAGGTCATTCGGAAGTGTCTAGGATGAATGATAAACTAAAAATAAAATCCGAATTGGCAATTAGAAAATCATTTTGCTTTTCTTGATGTACGCGAAATGAACCGTCATGGACTTGAGTATATTTTAATACTCGTATAATTATGTACAATACCATACATTCTAATTCTATTGAAACCTTCACTGTAAACACTGCGGTGTTAAAACTGACACCAGTTGGTGTTAATAGAAGACCACACCCCGAGGTGTTAAAATTACACCCTAGAGATAAATAACACCATAGCGTGTAAATATAACAACCAAAGGTGTTGTAATGACACATATAGGTGTAAAACTAACACCACCAATTCAACACCGGTGTAAAATAACTGGTGTGGTCCTCTATTTACACCGGTTAACACCACAGTTTTTGCTGTGTTCAAGCCCCTCCATAATACTGGGCGTATTTCAAATAATAAAAATTGATAATATTTTCTTGCAAAGTACAATGCGTGATTCAGTATCATTAGTATTGCTAATCCATCCCTCGTTAAAACTACTGTTGCAAATACCAACCTTGGTCAATAGCAGATATCATCTCACTTCCCCACACAGTTCAAATCCCATCCCTCTTCAGTCATTCCAAACATACTTGAAAACCTATCTTGCGTCTCATAATGTCCATTACTAAATATACCGTAATGAACACCCTCTCCCTGTGAACTACAGTGTATTTTTTGGTTAATGTATGATTTAATTTTTGTATAATGTTGTTTATTATGTTAAGTATATTGCATTGTCAGACGTCTTAAGCAGTCCTTGGAGTGGATATGTGCGCATTAGAAATATGGTTATTGCTAGTACTATCAGGATCATAAGCTTTGCTCACAGTGTGCATATCAAATACCTTCAATTTAGCAGTTTCAACTTCGTATGAACAAATGCGCAGCGATATCGATGGCTTTTTAAAGGTTTCCATCTCTTGCCCTTTTTGTAAACCGGTCAGTGGAAATGTCATTGGCTATATATGGCACTTCGTACGTCAATGATTATGCATGACGGAAATCGTGAAATCCCTAGTTTGAGTCTGATTTTGAACAAAAAAAAACTAAGCTAATAACAAAGACTTATGATGACCACTGGGCGAGATTTACGAATAACCCCGGATGCATTGGCAATGTGATCGTAAGAACCCTATTGGAAATAACAGTGTTCCACAGTGTGTTTACAGTGCAGAATTTATTATGAAATCACCTTCACAGTGTTGAAATTGAGCATTTCATCAGTGCGAATCACATTATTCACAGAAACTACTGATGCCAACACACTGTAAACATCCACCATAGAGATTGCCACAGTGTGAAGTTTATTTTACACCGCTGAATTTGATTATGTGAACAGTGCGGATATTTTCGCATAGTCGACTCTGTGAACACATTGTGATCAAACTAGCAGTGTGACACTGTGTTCTTTACAGCTGGGTTAATCGTGATCATATGACATCTAAATCCCAACGCACACTACACGATCCACTGCATCAGATTTACAAAGAAATTTCGATAATATTCTATATGATTATTATAACCATTAGATGTTAACGACCAGAGTTCCGAATAGTTGTATGAATACTGATATCGACATTCAAGCCTATTTCGAGCCTCCCTGTAGGAATTAAGCAAATTCAATTTGAAATCGTAGTGATGCGATCCTGGACTGGGAATTAAATCTGATGTTAGTATTCAGAGCATAATGTCGAACTTCCAACATGTCAAAAGATATAATTATGTTTCCTTCTGGGAACTTTCGAGTTTAAAGGGGAACTTCACCCTGACGAAAAGTAAATTGCGAAAATAGCAGAGAAAATAATACTTTAAAATGGTGAATGTTTGAGGAAAATCCAAAGTCTAAATGTTATTAGCAGTTAAAATGTTCGATGTAAATCATTCGGTTCAAACATTCTATGTCTACTTCTGTACTTATTTCCTCTGATCGTTTCAATTGTCTCCCTCCCTTACCCAGCCCCATCATTCATGTGTCATTCCCCCTCGAAGAAAAGAAATCTTCGTTGTATTTACTTCTTCATTTGATCTTCAGCTGCCGTGTTCACTCGAAATGTATCTTTTGTCCTTTCTTCTACCCAGCGCAAGCTGAAATTTATCACCCCATACATGCCCATATCGACTGAACGATGCGATTTTTAAGTTAATGATCAACTTCATTATCATGAAAGATAAATATGGCATATTTTAATTTTTCGACTATAGCATGACATAGGCCGCAGATTAAAAATGTTAATGTTTATGAAAAAAACCCGAGAATACATAACTCTAGTTTTCTTTTATTCTGAATTGTATCAGAGATCATTTAAAGGTATATTCAGACATTCTCCAGTTTGCTTAATCAACTCTATCACCTGTCAACCAAAATGAACTTCAGATGACATGCTTTAAAATGTTTATTGCAGACACACGACTAGGGCCTGTATCATTTTAATTTCATTCTCAATGTAGAACTTGAATACATATATAATGTCAAGGTTAGTGAGAAAAGTCAAGTGGATTGTCGTGAGTAACTCGAAACACATTGTGCTCAATTCACATGCACACTAACGTGGGACAAAAAAGAAAGAGTATAGCCCGGAGGCGTTGCATGGAATGCACCGAAGTCTATTCATACTCATCATTCCAATTGATCTTGGGCCTTTTCACACGTGAATCTTGAATCATCATTGTAATGATAATTTATATTGAAATCGTGACTGTGATTCGCGTTCGTGATTGTAATCATGTTCTAGTTGGGTTTCACACGTGATAAATATTCTTCATTAGCCTTATTTTTCACTGCAATCATCATTCAAATTACGATCTATTTTACCGTGTGAAAGGGCGGTTGGTAAAGTCAGCTACTGTATATCAGATACAACATTGAATTCCTGCGATAATATGATCAGAGGTAATATGAAATTGGACATTGCATTCATACACAAACGCAGTAACAGATCAAGAAAATAGTGTTGCCAATATTTGGAAGATGACAATTATACCAACAATGATTCAATCAGGGTCGGGAGGCGTGATGGGGATGCAAGAAGCTCCCCTGTGTTTCGTTTCTCTTCAAGCGTTGAAGAACGAGAACTAAAAATAAAAGGGTGAGCCTTCTGCATTTATGGGTTGTGTTACTGTTGACGCAACTCTAAAGCCCTTATCACACTATTCATAAAAACACAATCAACCGACCTATCAGAATAAGGCCGTTCTAGTAAAATTTAAAGATATAATAAAGCGAGGTTGTATATCTAGAATTACAGTGCACGGGTTAAACATAACATGTTTGCCCATTATACAGCGTAAATTAGACTGACTAAATTACTATAGGGGAACTTCTGGGGATAGAAAATATAGATAGTAATATATGTAACTACATTTAACAATCGTGTAACGGTTGTAGGGAAATTCTGCTATACGGGATCTGTATTCTATTGTAGCATAACACAGCGTCATTAGCCCTACGTAGAACGCAATTGTGATTTAACTATTTGAATAAAGCATGTAATATTATCTACATTGTCATGAAAATTAAACATTTCTAACCTTCATCCGCTTGCTTAATATCGGATGTGTTTTTTTTTATTAACGTAACAAATTATTCGTAATGGAAATCAAACAGAATGTGACTTATATTGACTCTAAAATGTCGTTCTCGTGGACGGTACAATGTTTCAATATGATGCCAGTTTGAATTTTGACTTTCGTGTCGTCAATGGCCGGGGAAAAGTAGTATTTTCTTGTCAGTTTCCGCAGGTGCTCTGTAATCCTAAAGATTGCAAGTGAAATGGGACTACGCCTGCTGCAAGCAGTCCTTCGATCTGTCTAGGCACGTCAGTAAAATGGAATGACAGAACATGAAAGGAGACGGTTGATCCTTTTCCCCTTTTCTTTTGCTTTCAAATGGCTTAGAGCAATTACAATACTATATCCCTCTCTCTTTATATATTCTCTCTTTGCTTTCAAATGGCTTAGAGCAATTACAATAATATATCCCTCTCTCTTTATATATTCTCTCTATCCTACATCATTCTTTATACATGTTCTCCTTCTTTTTATGAATGCTCTCCTTTTTCCTTCCTTTCTATCTCATAAACACCAACCCCACACATATTACTTTGCCAATTCTCATATATTCTGTGCCTTTTAATTCGACAATTCCTGAATCATTATCGAAATATTCACGAAATTACTGAAATACTTCATTATTAATATTTTGTCGGATATCAGGAAGCATGTTACCCATGGCGTTTACTTATATATTTTATCAAATGAAGGAAGAGGCAAGTTGTCTCCGTATTTACGCTCGCTATATTGCTCTTATTTATGGAAACGTACCACGATTTCTTTTAATTTACCGAGGTTGATGGAAAGAAAGATCATAACCATTACCTTAAAATGTAAATTATAACTGCAATTTTAATAGAACATTTGATTTGCTGTCCAAACTTGCAAGTTATCGGCTATTAGATCATAACAATTTATAAGCTATCAATATCTGCAATGTGGCAGAGTAAAATGACGAGCAATCATGGTAATGATTTGTAATATCTACCAGCATATTGAAGGACCTTGGTGTGTTGTTTTTATCAGTCAAAGCAATTATTACTCTGACCCTTTACACAGTTACAGGTAAATTCCACTCCATTAAAAATGTTCATTTAAATCAATAGAGGTCTAATTTACCTCGGCCGTAAACATAATCCAGTATATTATACAATATATTGTACGCGATTCATATAATATATATATATATATATGCATATATTATATGAATTGCGTACAATCTATTGTATATATAAATAAATGCATATATATATATATATAATCGGCTTTCGGTAATACTCCAACTGTTGCCCAATAGTCCGATGATTAGGACGAACTAAATAAAGCTCTCAATGTAGGGTGGTATCTTTTATTTGTATTATGTTCAACGTTTAACAGGTTAGCTTTAAAAACATAGTAATGCTTGCGTCAAATTATAATTTAACGTGATACCACAGGGTATCACGTCGGGACCAGTTTTATTTTATGTTATTTATTTTTACCATGATCTTAGGAAAGTATCTAAAGTGTATGTTGCATTGTATTTATTGATGTCACGAGATATTGCATTAACTTTGCAGACTAAGCTGTCGATCACATTGATGGCACCACGCAAAATATTGTTTTCGATGGGTAGAATATAAGTGTTTCGCAGACCATTGTTGGATGACACAAGTGTTTAGCACACTGGTGCGCGCCACACGGTGTTTGGCAATGAATACTGTCGCGTTGTATGAACGATATTGATTTTTGCGCGTTAAACTTCAAAACTTAGTGATTATACCTCAAAATAAGAGCTATAGCTCTCCTTCCATCAGAAGCAAAGTATAAGACTGTCTTCAAAGTAAAATTTCCCTTTAAATATTGTCTGTCATGTTTAACACTATTTTCCATAGTTATAAATCTTCCTGTTAATGCGGTGCACCTTATTTTGCAATAATAAAAAAAAAATCAAATATTTAAAAACATATTAAAATTTAAATCAAATTATTATTTATTCTTTTTTTAAACTCGGGACAAAATAGTCGGCCATATATGTATACTCTCAGCTGCATAGTCTATACACATTTGTTTTGAAGAACAAAACAAAATCATTTTCCAATTATATAACATTATTAATAATCAGTTTTAATACAGCTACGAACATGCTATTATTGTGAGCGAGGGAGACAACGAACGTCGGAGATTGATTTGATTGATTGATTTAATTCACACATATAAACACACCCTAACACACATATATTCAGGGAATACATACATGAGAGAATCATCAGAAGTTCTAAGAGCTTGAGAACGATCTCCTAATATGAAAATAATCTATATACAAAGGCTTACTAAAAACAAACAATGGCGTAATAATTAAATTAAAGGACAAACGGAGAAGAAGAAAGAAAGAGAGAGATGTAGAAAAGAGACCTGATCATAAACAGTATGAATACGGTGGGTTGGGAGTTGCACTTTTCGCCACTGGAATAATACATTCCTAACACTTCGCATAGACTAATAAATTTCACCTGGTATAGTTTAGTGTGGAAAACCCCTTTAAATTGTCGTTGCCAAATAAGACAACACCAAGTTTCCCCGGAGAACTCTCCGCACAAATGAACAATTTATATGAGGGATTACAATCTACATGCAACAGACAGCAGACAAACGCCGTACGTGCACTGAAAGAACAAGTCGTTGGGCGGCCCGCAAGCCATCACCCAAACTCGTGGAGTTCATTTATTTCGCTAAAGCGGACGTTACTAAAGCCATTAGGTGGTTTTCACGTCGACTCCTGGGGCAATTTCCGTTCTCTCTATCTCCCTAAGTGGGATGTAGCTATATTCTCTTACATGCGGCTCCATATATCGGATAGATGCATTTCCATTTCAGAATGACATTTCGAATTTTAGGCAGGACTGGATATACTTCATCTTTTTCACATTACTGGATCCTAGCAGCCACCACACATGCGGAAACCTAGGCCATGTAGATGGGACTTTGAAGCCCAGCGAGTAAGAATACCCTCCCATATACGCCTGCTGATGATGGGGATTACTTTGGCGTTTCTGTTCGTATTTTACTCTGTGTGTTTTTTGCTCGATTCCAGGTGAGGTTGCTTTTCGAACTTACTCCTTCTTCTTCGTTCGGCGTTTTCTGTCATGTTTATTATGTGGATTTTTTGTGTAGATTTAAAGATTGAATGGTGTTTCACTATTAGCATTAGCAATAAAGGGGAAATGTGTTGACCACACTTATGAATTCACATTTCGGCAGTATTCAACATTTGTTTAAACTGCTTAGGCGGGGTACGGCGGGGTACAGTTATGGCGTGGAAACCTCTCCAAAGTACACGTGATTAATAATTGTTACGGTATATTGTAGTCGGGTCATTAGTATTTTGCCATTAAGGTAATTATTATAACTGTTATTAATATTATTAAAATGAGAGCAATGGTATATACATGTATAACTCGTTGAGTAATGCATATGTTCATGTACACTTAACGGTATTGTGTCTCAGTGGTTTTGCTCAGCCAACAATAATTGGACACACACATCGAAAAGTCATTTCGTGCGTCACTCAGATGTGACTTTTAGTTAATACCATGTCTCTAAAAGTGTAAAAATGTTTCTCATTAAATGCAGAGTCATTATGTTCAACATCATTTTCACCAACGATATCATGCTGGCAAACATTCCCTTTTCCCATATTAAAGTGATCGTTCCTGAATAGCTGCAAAAGTATGGAATTCAAGTTCTAAATTTTGTTCTCAATTCCAGCAGTAATACCGATTTTCACTAATAGGCATAATACATTCTTAACTGTATCTTTTTTCTTTCAGGAAAGCCACATCAGATAACTGAGATCGACGTAGGACGACACCAACGTGACGCGGAATAGCATGAGGAATATAATTATGATATTAATTTGTTGGGCTCATTCATCGATCCTCCCGGATTATAATTGCATTTTCAAATAGCTTGATTGCAAAAGTAGCAGGGAGTGAGCTAATTTAGGGTCCCCATGTTTCTACGATTCGGTGATAAGTTTAAATGAAAAAAAAACTAAAATTCTTGGAAAAATAGCTATATTGCACTACGACATCGACAGGGATTACACCTTTAATTCAGCCCTTGGTTATCATAATGGAAACGTTGAATGTTGCGCTTTGTGAGTTCAGTTCCTTCTGGCGCCAGCGATCAGTGAATAGTAAATTCCATTACTAGTCATGGAAAGCCTAGGGGAATCTCTAAACGACTCGGATACACACCACGTTAACCCCTCTGCCGCACGTATTGTTCTGGTTTGTTGCCTTTACCTGCCCTTTGCCGCCTTGACGGTCACTGGGAATATTTTCGTTCTCGTCGCGTACAAGCGGGACGAACGCATAAGGAAGAATTCAACGAATACCTACATCTTAAATCTTGCCATAGCAGATTTACTTGTAGGATTGGTCATGTTGGTTAACGCCCCGACATACGTCACAGACGATTGGTATTTCGGACAAACGGTGTGCATCATTGTATGGGCTATCGATTTCACGTCGACCGATATGTCGGTCATTACCATCATCGCAATCAGTCTTGATCGATACCTAATGGTTAGGAACACAATGCGTCATCGTGCTCGGCAGTCCCGACGACGAATAGCTCAAATCTTTATCGTGGTTTGGACCGCGTGCCTTTTTATTCATCTATGTATAGCATTCCTCTATTCGGCTATCACGAAATATAAATACCTGAAATATCAAACTTGCAATCTGGAATACAGGAGGGACAAAATTTTAGTCATATCCATGTTCTTAGTAGAGTTCGTTGTGCCAGTGACGTGCCTCTTTCTACTGAACACAAAGGTTTTCATGCATATACACCGACAAGGGAGTAGGATCAAACTCAGTCGAAAGGCGCAAACGGTTGCATTTGATCCTACCATCAACCTTGGCAAAGATACAGCAAGTGGGCTTTACGAACCGAATGCCATTTCTTTAACATCCTACAGGGTACTTTGTAGCCAAAGTGGAATCACGTACGAGGTACCGACTTGCGTCGACTCTTTTGAACCATCGTCTTACGCGCAAACGATACTGTCGGATGACCTCAGGTCACAGAGCACCTCGCGTACCAGGGACAATGAGATTCGCGTTCATCGATTCGCACAAGCGCGCTCGCGTCACCACAAAGCAGCTAAGCTTCTTACCGCTCTGCTTATCGTGTTCATCATTAGTTGGCTCCCGTATTACATATACGATTGCATTGTTCTTATCAATGGGGAGGAATCAGCGAACGAGGCCGTGACACAGATATTGACCTTCATCCTCTGGGGGAATTCGGCTGTTAATCCCCTTTTGTATGCGTTCACCAATATCCACTACAAGCAGAATTTCATGCAATTTCTACATCTAAGGAAAGGCATGCACGTCATCAACGAACGGCCTACTTTTCATTAGAATCGCAATTGCTAGAACTTGTTAAGAATGATTATGTGAAGCTCGTGCAACAGGGTATTCAGTAATCATTTCTACAAAAATTGATAATTTATACTATGCATTCCGAATATTTCATCAAGCATTGTTTGTTGCACAGTGTGTATGATTTTGACTTACCTTTTCATCTGAAGATCGAATTCTGCTTCAGGCATTACTTTCATTAAGCAAGAATTCTGTCTATATTGGCTTCACTTCTTCCACCTGAGGTGAATGGTTTACACGTAAGAATTTATTACATGAATGTAAAATGCAGCCCAGCTACACCTGAGATATTAACACGATCACTGTAAAGTAACTGCACTTCGTGAAATGAACTCTTATCATTCTCATCTGTGTTGGTCAATGAAACCTATTTGCTGTTTCCTCGTGCTGCACTTTAATCCAACTAGGATTTTTCTTGCCACAACTTTATTAATAAAAAAGTGCCACATTCAACCAAGGTCAAAGCACGTAACAATAATGATATACATGTGCGATAGACACATTAGAGCTCATTTGTTTTCATATTTCTTTTAATTGCATTAAACAAGAAAGGTTTGCAACTGGGGCCGCGGAACAGCTTTTAAAGTGTGTGTGTGTGTGTGTGTGTGTGGGGGGGGGTGACCATGCAAAAAATCGCAATCAGATGGTAATTGTCAAAAAATTTCTATCATTTATTACATTTTTTGCTTGATTTCAATCACACGATCCGATTCCTACACTGTTATGGCTAGTCATCCATCTGTCTCTATTCTGAATGGAAATAAGTATTCTAGGAAATTAGGTACGTGAACACCAGTTTTATGAAAGTGTCAAATACGTCTTTTTTGGATAATCTAATCTTCACAATCAAAAATATTTTTTGGCGCCGTCATCCCCGTAAAAAGAACCTTTTTGCCTTTTTAACATCCTTTATCAAAATACCCTACCATGCCTATGGCCCCTCTTGTTCAAATGCATCGTATACTATTTAAGTTTATTGCTAGTTCTTGTATTAACTTAGGCATATTTGTTTCTTTGATGGTTGGGGAGGGGGAGGTCTATCCCCTCACCAAGTCAACGCTAGATTTCCCTAAAAATTAAGGCATACTGTAAAAAAAAAATATGCCGAATCTTATTATCTGATTGATAAATCAATTAGGAACAAATCAACGAGGTAGGGTAAAATATAAGACAACATAATCGATAATAAAATGAAAAGGGAACCCGTCGGAAATTATTGCTTATTAATTAATGTTTCCTTGAATAAATGAATAATTGACATATTAATACAAACTGAAACATATAGGACAGATGCCCGTAGAAGAAACTGAATTATACCATGCAGGATGAGATCAACAGAGTAATCCTGACATTAAATTTAATAACAATCTTCAAAAAGAACTTCTTAATATTTTAAGGATTTCTTCTTCATTACGGGACCCCACCATTAACATAATTTAGCGGGGAAATATATGAGTAGTAAACTATTGGTAGTTATATGCATGTTTTTCATTGGAGCAATGCATAACTCCCCCTTTTTTTTAAGGGTCTCTAGACATGTCAAATATTAACAAGGTGGTCATTTAGATAACTAATTTGATAAATATCATCCCTGGGGTGGGTACTAAGCGTGTCGGGAGCTTAATTGCGTCCATTTTAACGACAGTGTTATAAAAAATATCAATTATGCACGGCACAATAATGAATTGCAATCTGTAATCAAGCGTGGATGCCTTGAACAATGGTTTGTGTGGATCTGAAAATTGGAAAATAAAGAAATTAATAACTCTATATGTTTGACCATTTCTGCATGTTATTGTGTGCGTGTACGATTTAGTGTCGATCTATATGTGTGTATGAGGGTATTTGTGAGGGTGTGTATATGTGTGAGTGGGTGAGGGAGTGCGTGTATGGGTGTAGGGAGTAGTGGTCTCTCGATCTCTCACGGTTTTAGTTTTGTCCCCAAAAAACAAAATGAATTATTTTGACGATGAAGATTTTTACAGGTTCCATGAGGAATCAATGATAAATTTTAAATTTTTAGCTTTAAATCATTTCATTATTTCATATTATAACGATATTTCTAAAAATGTAAAAGTAATTTTGCACACAACACGTGCGTTTCGTTCAAAATGTCATAACATGCACAAATTTCTTATATACTTTCGATTTCGATGAAAACTTTCCTAATTTAATTTCTCTCTTCAAATCAAATTTACTTTGCGGCGTGGACTTGATCTTTTATAGATTGAAAATATGTTGCTTTGAAGATCTAGTTTGCTATTCGCCCTGACTCTAACAACTTAGGCCAATCCCGTTTCATTGCGTAATATATCTTGAAAATAATAATGATAGTTGTAATAAATCCGGAACACTTCATTAATTTGGGCTGTCAATGTCAATTTGACAGCTATATTTTTTCCTCAAAATATAAGAGTGTTTACTTATCATACGGCTCAATTTCAAATTTCTCCAAGGGGGGGGGGGGGTGAGGGGTTAAGTTTGCCTAAATCAGTTGGCGTCATCTCGCAGTAATCCTGGTTATTGGATTAATGACGACTAAATCTTACGAAGGATTTATCTTCACATATAAATCTGTTTATAGGATCGTCTTTCATTCTTGCATTCCATAAACAAACACGTACATGACACATGCGATGTAGACGTAACGAAAATACTATATGATCAGTGTCTAATTGAAAAAAGGTGGATTGTCCCAATACAATTTGTTTTTTAATGTAATATATTATAATTCTTACCGAGGAAAACATGGACATAGACGATGAATAGTTTCAGGTTTTATGATTAATGCTTGCCATTGATTTACACGGAGTTATGATATGTTGAACATATCAATATCATTTTCAGAAGTGTTACCGTCGTTTCCTATGCTTTATATAATTCTACTACTACTACTGCAACTACTACTGCTACTAATACTACTGCTACTGCTACTACTGCTACTACTACTACCACTGCTACTACTTCGACTACTTCCCTACTACTACTACTTATACTACTACCCTACTATACTCCCAACCTCCTCTGTTTATTTTCCCTCCTTCTTCCTTACGTGTATATCTAGCGTGTCTAGTACCCTGGTATGTCTGGTACTGATGACTACCTGAGTTCCTTTATTACATTAACGATTAAATGAAATTATCATAAATTTCCGATAAACATTTCGTTCCTGATTGATATGTTTCTGTGTTTTCCCAATAATAATTCAGATATGAGATACCTGAATTTGAATTATTGTAGTAATTACAACGCTGCAGCTGCTGCTTATGCTGACTCTATTGCTCAGTTTGATATTTCTGACCCCCCCCCTGGTAATTTATATACATTAACTTTTCTTAGCGAATTTGTTCTTCGGCGCTTTATCTCGTCCCTTTAAATTTCGTTCACAACGACATTTCCATTATACATGTATACTTAGGTAACCGTCCGGTTGTACCTCTGGCTCCCTTTCAACATGTAATGGCCTTCCTAGCCTGGGGATGTTGTGTGGAAAATGTCAGCGGATAGTGTATCCACTTCATCAAATCCTGTAACAAATAAGGGCTTGTCGAAATAACTATGGTGCATTCTCCATGAACAACCTGTGAATTTCTAGTGCTCATTGTAGGGGGAAGCAAATCCATAGGCCAACGAACCTTACAATGGTTTTTGCGAAAACCCATCCGAGTACAGATTGATTTTGTTGTAGTTATGGCATCGCATGAGACAACTTGATCATGTCCTTAGTACGTCAAACAATTTGTATGCCATATTTTGAATGATCCATAATCCAATGTAATTATTTCGTCTGCTTGTAAAGGAGTTAAATCACATAAATTATCGACGAAATCTCTATCAATTTATTTACAAATTAAAAAGTTTAACACTAATATCCTTTTAAGTTTTTAAGAGGTTTATCGATGGGGGTATATCTGATTTTGTTTTTGTTGGAATAAAAAACCTTACACCATGAGAGACTAACCTTTAATAATGTAACAAGAAATAGGGGCATGACAAACGAATGTTAAAGAATGCTTATAAATCTGTTCTTCTGATTAGTTATGATTCTTGTATGTGTGAGGGTGTGTGTGTGTGTGTGTGAAAGAAAAACTTATGCTAGGGTAGACTCCACCTTTAATGGCAAGAGAAGAGGTAAAGAATGTTTCAGATACTTATAACCCTTTTCTTAATTTCAAGTTTCCTATAACTGTATTAATACGGTATATCTGTTTTCATTTTCGTTTTTTTTTTTTTTTTTTTTTTTTTTGGGGGGGGGGGAGGGATTCAAGATTATCACAGCGCCAGGGTGAGAATGAAGCAATTAACTGTTCCTCTCTTTCAATTCGCTATTTTTATTACTTCTCAGCTACCATGTGTTTAGACTTGTTAAAAGGTATCGCTTGGTTAATCATTATGATTGCTGCGAGATAGCTCTGTATTTCTACAAATTTGTGACCCCAAGCGGCTTAAGACTAATGGATGATGCTTTTTCATTATGTGGGCTTTCAGGATATACCATGGCGGAAATTTATCCTCTTAATGAGGACATACATCCAACATACCCCAACACACGCACACACTCTCACAGTCACACCCACCCACACATCACCTTTCCAGTAACTTCGCCATAGTTATTAATGCCTTCAATTAGCCAGCATAATAATCAGGGGTGTGAGTGGTCACAAATAAAAAGATCTGAAAAAAGCTGAAGAGTGTTGAAAAAGTCTGAAATAGAAAGAGCTCTCATACTTTTTGTACAGAGGAAGGCCAAAAATAAGCTGAAGTTAAGCTGAAAATCAAAACAAAAAAATTCTGAAATCAGAAAAAAATCTGAACTCTCACACCCCTGAATAATACAAATAATGAATTTATAAGTGTGGGAGATGGTGCGAATTAGCTTTAGTTCAATTCGGAGGCCTAATACATGAATGTCTCTCATTGAATTCATTTGTGAATTCCCAATCGATCTGCAACAATTTCCCGTGCTTTACATTTGTCTCATCTCACATAATGTACTTCAAAACTTTAACTATTTGCTTTGTAACGAATACAAATGCGTCTCTCCAGGTATAGCATTAAATTCACTCTGGCCCCATGTCGTAGAATAAGGCAAAACCACGTCTCTCGCTATGTCTATAGGCACATCACACGGATATTTATATTCTTATGTGGCCTATCAAATCTAAGTAATGTTGATTTTATTGATGCAATACATTATATTTTTATCTCCGGGGATATTCACATTTCTCATCAATCTTGGGGATTTCTGAAACTAATTTCGTGACTGACTTTACAAATCCTATCCAGCTTCCTTATAACAGGCAAGGGAGCAGATTACGAGCCTTCTGCGTCATTGGAAAAAAAGGCAAGAGCGAATTCGTTAAAGAGGGTACTCCAGGCTGAAACGTATATGACTTGAACAGATAAAGAAATATAAGAAAAAAGAAATATCAGAAAAAAGAAACACCGAAAATCTGATCAAAATCAACAAGGAATTACAATGTTATTTTAAAGATTTTCATCATTTCTGTAAAACAGTTATATAAATGTGTTCATGAATATTCACAGAGGATATTAATGATGTTGTGTCCCCACTTGTTCTTTTGTATTTTATTACATGAAAACATGTTTGTTCAAAATGTTGTCATCAAAGACATATTCAATGCATAGGATATTCATAACTGCAACTTATTCTTTAGTAAGGGAGACATATCATATACACATGTATGGAAATATAAAATACTTTCATGTAATAACATAAGGAGAATGAAAGGGGGCATGTGATATCATCAGCCCAAATAATGAATCTTCATGATGACTTGCACATAGCTGTTAAAAAAATATAGCTTAAGTTAAAAATTGCATAGCTTCGATATTTGTTATCAGATTTTGGTGTATTTTCATAATTCTTTTTATTTAGATATCATTATTTTACGACCGTTTATCCCTTTATACATATACATAAGGCCGAAGGCGATGAGACAAAATAATTTAAAGGGACTTTAAATCAAGCATTGCTCACTGAGAAAATCTGTGATGATGAAGATAGCCTATCAAGCTTCCCAACCGGTGGGCCGCGAGTAGCCCCAGAGGGAGAAGAAAAAAAAATAGGGGAAAAACTATAGTATATTTCACAGGACTGTCCGAACATGGTATATCCGATAGGTCTACGCGGGTCAAACAAATTAAAGCACGATTAGGTATCATGCATGTTGCAAAGCATGCACATGCACACAGAGGCGTCGATCCTGGGGGGGGGGGGGGGGCAGGGGGGGCGATCGCCCCACCAATGAAAATATTGGGGGGGGGCAAACATATCATTTTGCCCCCCCCCCCCAATAATTCCGGATATGCATAAAAAAACAAGATTGTAATGTTCAGCAAGCGAGATTGAGATACACAACTCGTTCTTTATTTAAAATCGTGCTCAAAATGTCCGCTTTTCAGATTGGAATATAAACATTTGTGATTAAATTGGTGAATGTAAATGTCCCGTTTTCAGTTCTAAGCCTCAAAAGAACTGCTTCAATTTGCAATAATCTTTTCTTGGATATATAGCTTGTTCTTTATAAAAAACGTCCAGTAAACTATAATTTTTTCAGATCAAAATATCAAAATTTTCAGCTCGCGCTTCGCGCTCGCATCTATTCTTCTTTTAGATACAAATCTTAATCATTGGTACCAAAAATGCTTAGAATATCAAGTTTTCATCTCAGAATATAAAAAAAATTGAGCTCACTCTCGGCACTCGTACTATCTGTGTAGTGAGATACGTGTCTGTGTCTCATGAGTCATATATATATATACATATATATATATATATATATATATATATATGTGTGAGAGAGTGTGTGTGTGTATATAATATATATATATATATATATGTGTGTGTTTGTGTGTGTGTGTGTGGGTGGGTGGGTGGGTGTTTTGTACGATCGAGCGCCTTTGGAACGTTAATGATTTTGCCCCCCAAATCTGAAAAATGGATCGACGCCCCTGCATGCACACTATGATGGTTTCGATCTTACTTTGATGTGAACCTTATGTGCATGCATATTGTGTATGCAGTTAATTGTCGCCCATTTACCGGGCATTTGCGAATGCAGATTTGTTCTCAGTCTGTTTTTTTCGAATGTGCTTCAGATTTGTGTTCAAATTTCACGAAATATTTGTCATCGAAATGGACGTTTTCTTAAAACTTTAGTAGGTGGGCCTCGACACAAATCTGAGAGTCAAAGACTGGCCTTCGAGTAAAAAAAAATGGTTGAAAAGCGCGGTTTTTATAGATGATAAAGTCTAATTCAAATTTTCATATGTCTAATGTACATGTTATTATAATTCCAAAAGATTTGTGGTTTTCAATAATGTATGGTTTGCAAAGAATCCAGCTCCCCTTAAAACCAATGATCAAAGCACTCAAAGTGAAAGAAAGAATGAAATGTCAAATGGCAAGCTTAGTCAAGTTTACAGTAACTTTTTATAAATGGATTTTTTCTACGCAGGGATAATGTTTTCCCTTCCTACGTTTTTTTTGTGTTCAACAAATTAAGATATGTTTAGACTATTCCATTCGGAATTATGGTGAAGACAACACCTGCTGATAAAGCTTAACTACATGTATATATATGGTATAGGATTTAATATTAAAAAAAAAACATTTATTGACGGGAATATTTATACCACTACACTCAACTCAATTATTCTATATCTCTCTCTATCTCTGTATTATTGTGCCGTATATTTACATGACAAGTGAATGGAAAGAAAAAAATAGATCAGATGGAAGAAAAATAAGTGTTCACCTGGATTGATTACATAAGATGAGAGAGAGAGTGAAAGAGAGATTCAAAAGGCATGTTGAAACTTTTTTTTCAACAGATTTTATTGAAGTCCGCAAATGTTGACGAGTACATATCGTCTTTATCAAGTGAACCATGCACTCTGAAGCATGGAAGTTTCAACATGTTCCTCTTCATACTGATGTTATTTTTAACACAAAACCCAGCAATATTGAATGCAAATATTGGTCCAGATTATTTGCCTTAATGAAACTTGCCCAGTAATGTAGGGTTCGCTTTTAACATTCCGGCGGAGAGAAATAATTCAGATTTTTCCATAGATGCCAAGTAAAGAAAGTAAATGTCAGCGTCAATCACTTAATGCTTGCGCCCACTTACATGCATCATTACAAACATAGAGTGATTAAAATTTAGAAGAGAGTAAATTGTGGAAGAATTGCTCCATTTAAAGGAGAAATTCATTTTCATTCATTTCACAAATTTATTTTGTGTATATATTTAGGAGGATCGAATACTAATATATTTTATCAGGATAAGATATGAATATTAATTTTTAACGTTAAATGTACATTAAGTGAACAAGGTGAACTCGCCAACACATCTTTTTATTTTCTTTATTTTCTGAAGCGCATAGAGACATATTCATTATGTGAAATGTGCTATATAAAACTTATTATTATTATTATTATCTCGTACATTCGGTCTACCGGACATTCGAGGCATTCGTTGTCATTTCAGCCATGTTTCTAGCGCCTTATAGCTTTATTAATGACCACACCCTTTTCTCCACTTCTACCTCACTTCTGCATTGCGTTTGGAAAATTGTCATGCAAAACTAATGCAGCAGTTGAGGTGTATGATAAGGGATTCGGAAATAGATGATGTGTCAAAAAATGCACTCACGCGATCCATTAATTTAACAAGTTTGATAAGAGAGACCCGAGTTTTTTTTTATTTGATAAGAGGTATACATTAAGACAAGAAGACGAACGGGGAAATCCCAACCGATCCCAGAGGTAAATTATGATGATGACCTAATATTGTATTTTAAAGACGACTCGGCGATTTAAAATGATTTATTAGTCGGTGAACAATGCCAGGTCATGAAGGTATTTGTAATTTGGAATGGCGCGGTTGACGAGGTGATACGTCACAATGGAGCGCCAGCCTGTTTGGTTTATGCGCACAATGATAATAATTTGTACTGGGCGCAAGGAGCGCGCATGTTTTGGCGCGCGCGCCTAGGTGTGAAGGCGCGAAAAATCCTTCATTTTAGTCTTGGCTTTCAACGGAGATGAACGTCCAAAATATTCGCTTGTAATTTTCCCACCTCCTCCCCAACAACCACCCATGTAAACGGTACGTTTGGGTCAAACGATGTTGGAATATTGTTTAAACACATGCGTTGGAGAAGGTCGAGAATGAAGATACGCTATACGTATCATTCAGAGTTGATTTGTGTTTTATTGGAATGTACAGCTCGTTCAGAATGGAATAACGGGATGTAGAGCTGTCGATAATGGACATTTGAATTAGTTTACTTACATTAATATAATATTGATTTATATAACGAAACACGAATTCAAATCCGGAGGCAGTTTGCCTGGTCGCACACCAAAACAATACAAAGATCGTCGTGCATTTAGAAATGTGGGCCGTAAGGGAATTTTATCCTTCTGATCTATTTTGGACTGTGGTCAGGTGGGTTTTCGCCCTTACCCGTTTTTGTGGCTGGGTGTTCGTTATATATTGGTAATTCACATGAATTGTATTGTCTTATTATTGACATGGCATATGTTCTTTAATCCACAATGGTCACTTTTGCAAGGTGTTTAAAGCAGTGAATTATATTTTCGCCTCTAGTTATTAGATTTTCCACTTTGATGCCATGTACGTTGATTAATATTTCATATTGAATCGGGTCCTCATTCGGTACCTAGACGAAGGGGATTTATTTATAACTTTACATAGTACTTTAAGAACGCAATTGTAGATTTGAATGTAAGGGTGTCACGCTCGAACTTTCAGTTTAGGCCTCACCTGATCTCATAGGCGGGGAGGCTGGTATTCTGTATACATTTATATTTTATGTAAGGGTGTCACGCTCGAACTTTCAGTTTAGGCCTCACCTGATCTCATAGGCGGGGAGGCTGGTATTCTGTATACATTTATATTTTTCGTGAAATTTAGGCCTCACCCAATTTCTCATGCGGGAAGGCTGGTATATATATATGTATATTATATGATATAAGTATGACATCTGTAATCCACCGATTTGCCGGTAGCTCATAAATGTAGTTCATAGCTGTGCTG
This sequence comes from Lytechinus pictus, assembly GCF_037042905.1. Lineage (NCBI taxonomy): Eukaryota > Metazoa > Echinodermata > Echinoidea > Temnopleuroida > Toxopneustidae > Lytechinus > Lytechinus pictus. Next base: position 11,324,853 of record NC_087263.1, on the reverse strand, counting down.
GTATTCCTGTCCGGCTAGCAGAGAACCAGTGGGAAAGCAGCCGCGAAATTTAACGTTGAATTTTCTGGGAGGGGGGCCTTCTAGCCGGGGGTTTAACCCCCCTTCGGGGAGCTAATTCGAGGCTATCGGTTGGTTTCAGATATACATGAATGTAAGTCTCTAATCAGAGGTATTCATATCCATGTTTTATACTTATGTGATTGTGACACCAATTTCGGGAAGCGTTCATCTCTATTGAATAAAGCCACGACATAATCGCATATTATTTTGTTTTGTCATTTTGTTTGCCGAGAATAATCTGCATTTAAACAATGCTTGACACTTGTGCTATCCGAAAAATTAAGCAACTGACAAGAGCAAGAAAACTTAAAAAGAAAATTAATGACCTTAATATGCCGAAGCCTCAAAATGTAAAAGGGTATTATTTCACTTGTTTACAACATAGACACAAAAAGGAAGATCCAAATACCTTTTTTTTTTTTTACTCAAGTGAGACAGTTTGGTTACAATAGTTGTGATGATGATGATAATGATTAATAGTAATAATACATGTGCGGGCGCCGTCTTTCAATCCGAGGGAAGGGGGTTTGATTCCCAACCATGGCGTGTTTTCCTTCAGCAAGAAATTCACCCACATTTTTTTGCACTCAACCCGGTACCCGGTAGTAAGCAACTTCTCGAATGCTTGAGCGCCTACACAGTAAAAAGAAATTATACAACGCTGTTTACTATATGAACCTTACAGTAATTATTTAAACAAGTGTTTAAATCTTAAGCAACAAAGTTTAATTTTCAATATCTAATCTTCAATAAGTTAAAGGTCAAGTCCGTCCCAGAAAAATGTTGATTTGAATAAAGAGAGAAAAATTCAACAAGCACAACACTGACAATTTCATCAAAATCGGATGTAAAATAAGAAAGTTATGGCATTTTTAAATTTCGCTTATTTTTCACAAAACAGTTTATATGCACAACTCAGGGACATGCAAATGGAGAGTCGATGATGTCCATCACTCACAATTATTATTATTATTTTTTTTTTATTATACAATATTTCAATTTTAACAGATTTGAAAATAATGACCAACTTGATTGAACGATATAGTATTAAACAATGCTCATTGCACATGTTCAGGGAGGAATTAATCTTTGTTTCACACGGCAACAGGGAGAAAATTTGAATATTTCATATTTCACATAATAAAATACAAAAGAAATAGTGAGTGAGTGATGTCATCAGTCTCATTTGCATATTTACAAGGATGTGAATATAACTGTTATGTGAAGTTAAGCGAAACTTAAAAATGTCATAACTTTCTTATTTTACATCCGATTTTGATAAAATTTTCAGTGTTATGCTTGTTGGATTTTTTAATTTTTATTCAAATTAACTTTTCGTTGGGGTGGACTTGTCCTTTTAACATTATTGTTTAAACGATTAAACAAATACTGTAAGGTTCATATAGTACAGCGTTGTATAAAATCTTAAACAGCGTTTTTACTGTGTATATATTAGCTGCGCTATATAAAAATGGTCCATATAATAATGAAAACATAAAACCATATCATATACAATTATAGATCAAGGGGATACAAACAATTCCTTGGTAGATCTTACCTTAGATAAGCCAAGGTATCATTTTTTTCCTCACTCAACTCTTATTTCAGGTGAACGTTGAAGAAACTGGCCAAGATGACGTGTCACGTCAAATTCGCTCAGCCGCCGGCTTCACGATGAGAAGACAGATGGAATTATAATTAACCTATATCCCCAAAGGGTTTGTTGATTTAATGAATATCATTATTTCCGTCAAGATTCGAATAATCTTAAGACCTATTGACTGCCCTCTAAAGCCAATTTCGTCAGGGATGATTGCGATTTATAGCCGCAACATCGAATGCATCCCTTGGGCCCCGTCTAACATAGAGTTGCGATAGATTCAAAATAAACTAAAATTGTGATTGATCGAAATGTGTGTAATTAAGAAAGATAAGTTTCAGGTCAACTGCAATTTTACTTAGATGTGAATCTGTCGCAACTATTTGTACGACGGGGTCCAGCTGCCAGTCTTCTCTCTATTCTTTTCTGTTGGAAAAAAGAAAACACAGTGTGTGACACAATGTGATCACAGTACGCTTATAAAGTAGAGTATGTAGGATTAATTATTCACACAGTTAAAATGCTCAAAATCAACAATGTGAAAATATTTTCAAACTGTGGACACCTCGACATTGTGACTGTGTTCACATGCCCAACTGTGATATGTGATTCACATTGTTGAAATGAACACGGTGAAGGTGATTTCCCTTTGTTTCCCACACTGTGAACGCACTGTGGTACACACTGAGGGACTCGGTGTTCTTTCCAGTAGGGATACTTGAGTGATAAAACTGATATTTGGGACCTTTCGCAAACCTCACGGACGCTAATTATTAGGGTCCCCTAACACAAAAGTTAACGCTTAAACATACACTTGATTTTTAAGATTGATTGTACATCATAGTCAATAGAATCAAACGTAGAAAACTGCTCTACAATCAATGCTAAGCTTTGTGTTACATGGGGGGGGGGGGGTATAGGCCCTACAGATCTGCTTTTCGTGTGCAAAATTCTTTCCCGCGACACCCGCACCAGACATTCATGTACATTACGTCTAATGGCTGGAGATATTCGAAATGCAGGACCTGCAATAGATTATGACATGGATAAGAAAGTGGTTTTTCAAACAAATCGAGTACATATTGAGTGAGGAAAAAGTTACTGAATTAAGGCTTAGATATAGATCATTACAGTCCATCGAATCGATATTGCATTTAATGCGGATTATTGGTGGATCTCTGGCGATTGATTCCATGGGTCAAATCACCTCTCCGGCAGAAACCATTTCGCATGCGTTGATTATGTACACAGCATGTATACGTCTTAACAAGGAGTAACCTTGGTCTGAACACGTACCAACCGAAATTTATTTTGTTTACTCCTACACAAGCGATATGCCTCTAGCACACAATGTTATGGGCATTATGTTTTACTTTCCCCAGAAATGGGGATTAGATTCGAATTCCCAGTGGGACCACTTCCATTGATGAGTGGATACCAGGCACGACCATGCGGTTTCGAAAAGCACCCTAAACAAGGGAAGCAAGGCTTTTCCAGGTTATGAAAATGCATCTCTTAGCTTGTGAAACCCTACACGTATCGAAAACATATCCTCCTTTTCAGTATTTTAAACATCGTTTTTGACACCCTTAAACGCTACATAGGCCTATACGTAACGTACTTGCCCACTCTTTCCCTTTTTACGCGTGGTCGCGCCTGGTATCCACTCTTCAATGGAAGTGGGCCCCCCGGGCGGCCTCTCGAGCTCTGGGAGGAACCAAATGTGGCTTTGGAAAGTCGTCTTAAACCGGATATATCGCTGTTACCATAGTAGCAACCATAATTTTGCACACGAAACGCAGATTGAATGTTTCCGTTCCAGATGCGAAACGAAAAAAAAATTCATGTCACACAATTTGCATTGCAGGACAGAGTTTTACGACCATGACGACGAGCCCAAAAGTCTCTTTCAAAATCAACTACCGTCGCAAATAAGCGTTCGCATGCTCCAACGAAAGGTCGGGATTGGCGGTTACGACGGTTTTTCAATTCAATTTCAATTCAATCATTTTATTTTCCACTTTCAATTTCATATTTACAATTTTTGATACAATTGACATAGTAACATATAATCACATTTGAAGTACATATAAAAAATTGATAACATTATAAAATTACAATAGACAATTATCAAATCGAAATATAAATAATTGAAAGGGAGGGAGGGCCAACTGATAAGCAGAGCTTGTATAATGTAGGCCCCCCTAATGTTGTAATTACGTGTTTATAGCAACTGAATTGCTCTTTTGTAAAAACAAACAAACAAACAAACAAACAAATAACAATATTTACATTATGTAATATATACATTATTATACAAATCATATGCATCATATTAAAAAATATATGAATCACTCATAGTGTATACAAATTATTAAAGGTTTCCTTCTTAGCACTGAAGGCTTAATTTGTAATTGATGAATTAAATATTTAGTAATAATTCAGGAGAAATGATTTAAGTCGTTTTTTGAACATTTGTATAGAATTGCTTTGTTTTATATCAATTGTAAAATAATTCCATAGCTCAGGACCCATAAAAATAAACGTTTTTTGAGCAAATGATGTTCTGTTCAGTGGTAAATGAAAAGAGTTTGCTTGGCGTGTGAAGTGACTATGAATCGAACTATTTTAAAAAAAACATATCAATTAGAGGCATAGGTAGTTGTTTAGTATTAAGCTTGAACATAAACTGTCCAAGTTGAAAAGTGTACAGTTCTTTAATTTTCAGAATTTTATTTTTCAAGAATAGATTATTTGTATGTGCCCGGAAATCTGCATTATTTATTACACGAATAGTTCTTTTTTGCAATATAAATAGTCTATCGATCAGCCAAATTGTTGCATTACCCCAAGCAATAAGTCCATAATTTAAGTAAGGGACGGTTACTGATGACAACGATGATAAATAAATAATTGTGATTTTCATGATAGTGGATGACAGTGTTGTAGTGCCTTGATGCTCGGCATTGGCCTTAAGGCGTCTTAAGGCCTACTTTTTCAAAGCCTTGGCCTTGAACATTCAAGCCTTGGCCTTGAGAGGGCCTTGGCCTTGAAGATTTTGAGCCTTGAAATTTGAAGGCATTTTCAAGGCTTTTTCAAGGCATTTTGTATTTTGCACTTTCATTTGTTTTAAATAAGTAATTATAAATGTTTCAATTGTTCTGTATATTTAATGACACTAATGGTCAATACTACCAGTCAGCAGTAGCGGCAGCATTAGTAAGTATATGATTACAGTGCCATCATTATCACCATTATCAAGAATTAACATCACATATGTAACAAAGAAAACAGCTGCAGTGATGAAAAATAACATTATTTATTGGTAATGTGTTGTAATCATGACTAATAATTTGACAATAATAATGATAATGGTGATAGTAATATTATGAAAAGGATTATATGATTTGATGACAGGAATAATTCTGAGAGATGTGACTGCGATTTTGATACCAATTTTCATACTTAAAAAATAGCTATCTCTAAAAAATTATAACAAGGTTGATTCTATTCCATTAGGATGTTCCTTCTATTATTTTCTTTGGCCGACAAGAATGTTTTAAGTCTTAATGATATTCTGAAAAGATTTGATAAACTTGAACACAATTTTTCAATTTTGTCATATCCAAATGGGCTATGTCAATGGCATGATGAGCCAAAAAAAATTTGGCTCGCATTATTTGATTGGTAAGTTATATGTATCATATGAGTCACTAAATGCAGTCCTTAACAGCTTCCTTTTCTGGTCAGTATATTATGAAGTTTCAGCTCGCGCTTCGCGCTCGCGTCAATTCGGTAGTGAGATACACATCTTTTTCACGATTACAACAGCTCGGAATATTTAATTTTTATTTTTTATTTAACACGAAATGTCCAAAAGTTTGAGCTCGTGATTCGCGCTGGCAACATCTCGCAAGGATGTCCTTTTAACAGTGATTAGCGCCATAATTAACCAAAAATCTAGTTCTGCAATTTTAGAATTGATAAAAAAAAAAAAAATTCGCTGCGCTTTCTCGCAGAAAAGTTATGCCTAATTCAAAATATCTATCTTATCAGTTAGAAATCACTTAAAAAAGGCTTTGCTCAACTAAATTTCTATATAACACACAACTACTTCACGCAGATTATAATCTCATTTTGAAAATATCTGTTTGCACCAAAATGCCCATTTTGACATATAAGTGCCCGTTTTGGCTTTGACCCCCCGCCCTTAAACAAAAATACTTTCTGCCGCCACTGTCCCAGGTAGTGGAGAAAAACATACGTTGAGAATGGGCATGCCAGGATCAGATGACCGTGGTAATAATAATTATTGCAATGTAAATCGCCTAGAAAAATAAAAAAGTATTATTACTTTGATATTATGTCTAAATCTATCAGGAAATTATTTTTGTTTTACATGTACAAAGGTCAAAAATTTTGCTCGCTCAATTCGCTCACTCGCTCCCACCTTTTATACATTTTGCCCTGTGTGCCATGTCTGCCGCCTAAGCATTGTTGGCTCATTGTTCCATATATCGAAAGTTTGAAATGCCTTGGCCTTAGCCTTGAGGTTTTCAGGCCTTGGCCTTGGCGTTGGGTTTCCATGCCTTGGCCTTGGCCTTGGGGATTGAAGCCTTGGCCTTGGGTATTAAAGCCTTGGCCTTGGCCTTGCAGGTTTGAGCCTTGACTACAACACTGGTGGATGAGCTTGTGGTATTACCATATATAATATGGCGATGGTGATGCCAGGGATGATGACGACTGTTAATGGCGATCATTACACTGACGAAAAAGGGGGTATACGGATGGTCATTATGATGAATAACGGTGGAGAAAATGATGTTGATGTTAAATGATGATGACGATGAATGAATTGATAATAATAATAATAATAGGCATTTATATAGCGCCATCTATCTAGAAATATTATATTCCGAGGCGCGTTGTTATTATTATTATTACCCTGGCTTTAGCTCGAGCTGCCTCTCAGCGCTCATGCATTCAAGGAATTAATCATGCCGGGTACCCATTCACCTTACCTGGGTCGAGTGCAGCACAATGTGGATAAATTTCTTTCTGAAGGAAATTACGCCATGGCTGGGATTCGAACCCACGACCGTCTGCTTCAAAGTCAGAAGACTTATCCACTAGGCCACAACGCTCCACCAGCGGCGTAACAGGATTCGGTGGCCAGGGGGGGGCAAGAGCCAAAAATTTCCCGGTCACATCATGGTATGAACAGGCGTAATTGTGTAATGAGGGGACTATTTTGAGAAGGCCAGATCGGGCAGAATTTATCTTTAAAAAAAATTGCGAGCGAGCAAAAATTGTTGACCTTTTTAATACAAAAATCAAATTTTGTGATAGATTTTGACATGATATCCAATGAATAATATATTTAACTCTTCTCTCTTTAGATTCCTTTTTTTGTGGTCTGTACGCCACTGTGAACTGTGGGCGCAGTATAGCACATGTGCTAAAAAGCTGCTTTATATAAGTCCCGAGCGAGCGAAGCGAGCGAGAAAAAAATCACCTTTTCATGATAATCTAACTCTGAGCCATTTAAACCTCGCAGATTGCCGTTATTTTAATCAAATCGCGGGCATATACAGAATATAGCTTTTACACAACACATTTATTCAACCCAGTCGCGCAAAAGTCGCTAGCGTGCAAAGCGAGCTGGAAAAAATTTCCTATTGAAATTAAATTATAATTATGTGATAGATTTTTCCATTATATTCAGCAAATATTACATTTCATTGTTTCCATTCATTTCATTACACGTTGTCTCCTATAATTTCTTTTATTTCCTCTTGGGTGTGGAACCAAGACCCCCCCCCCCCCCCGCGCGCCTGTATGCCAGTGATTGAAATTGATTGAACGGGGGGGGGGCGTTATAGAGCCAATTGAAGGTTATAAATGAAGAGCCCCTACTGCGTGGGGTCTGGGACAAAGCCCCGGTAGCTTATTTGCATACAATTTAGAAAGCTTATAGCACAATGTTGTACGCAGTTCATCTTTCTTTCCGCTCTTTAATTTCAATCATCGGCAGCCCGGTCGTGTTATGTTTTTTTTTTCTTGTCCCTTTTCTTAGTTTTCCAATTTAGCTTTTGATTAATTACATTCTACCTTCGTTTCCCGCTATTATTTGCCATTTTGTCATCTTTAATTTATTTCCCACCGTGTTATTGCATTACATGGGCCTATTTCGGAATGATTTGTTCTTTCTCAAATGTTCTTCTTTCGTAGATTTTCCCGCTTTCCTTCCTTTTCCATGAAAAAAAATGATTTTTTCTTTTCTTTTCACTTTTCCCTTTCCCTTTCCTTTTCCTCCTTTCCTTTTCCCCTTTCCTTCCCCTTTCCCTTTCTTTCTCTCTCCTTTTTTTCTTTTTCCCGTTTTTATTTTCTTTTCCCGGTAAAATCCGCCAGGGGGGGGGCAGCTTGCCCCCCCCCCTGCCCCCCCCGCCTGTTACGCCACTGCGCTCCACTGAATTAATGAACGATCGTGGTGGTCATGACGATTAGGCGTCGATGATAGTAATTTCAATGGTGAAGGTTACACTTGTGATGATGTCAGGGATAAAATCTATACTATTGTGTTAATGGATGTGAATTGAATTACATTGGGTAGTGGTGTAAGGACAATGATTACGACGATAGTGTCGGTGATGACGATGAAGATGATGATGATCATGACGATTTGTAACCCCTTTATGAAACATCTATGGTTTGTAAAAGACATTCATGATATCATTGATATAGCGATGACTAACGTACCATAGCCACAACCACGTTGTGACGATGATCTACATGCATGACATGTATATAAAGATAGAAACATGTAGAACTGCATGTGACGATTTCAGCTGACCACGACGTTGACTATGAGATTGAATAAAAAATTACATTGGCTGCAGACCTTTTGTATAGCGATGATAACGACCATGTTGCACATCGCTGCTAATTCTATGAAGACACCGAAGAAAAACGTGTCTAGGTTTTTTTTTAAGGTTCCCGGGATTCAATAAGTAGCTGTTGGACATAATTATACGACGCTTACGCAGATGCCATGTTCTTATTGCCCGAACTCTGACGATTCTTAGTTCGCGAATGCTTAGGCTGCTGTCTGAAGATCCTGGTAGGTCTGCTCCACCTCCTTCCTCAGTGTGAACCTGTGCATGTGCTGCGCGACTGGGCGACCATTGACAGTTGCATGCAAATTACGTCGATGATCTTCGTCTAAAGATGGCGGCGAGTACTACGACTGTACTAGTACAGCATGAAACAAACCGCCCAACGGCGCCCTCTTGATTCCCGGGAACGTATACCTTTAAAATGCAACATGGTGTCCTGTGGGTGTATCACAAGGATTCAAGTATGACTTAAGCCAAGCGCACACTATACTATCCGATACGACGCGATTTGTTAATATATCTCGTTTTTTTTTTTTAATGTGTAATACCTTGGTCACATTTGTTCTACGGCGGCCGTACGGCGAGTCGAAAAAGAGCCGTTTTAACATTTGTTTGTACCAGCTACATAATTGGTTTTAGTAAAAATGAATAACACGGCTGTTTTCGACTCGCCGTACGGCCGCCGTAGAGCAAATGTGACCGTGGTATTAGTTCCAAGAATTATTTCATTTGACGTTCGGCATAATGTTAGGAATAATAAAATCACAATTTTGTTTTGCGGCAAGCCCTGTGGTCGGAGCAAAGTCTGAATCGGTTTCAAGTCGCAGCCGATGATGACGTCATTGCGATTTTGAAGTGAATTTGCTTAATTCCCACAGGGCGGTTCGAAGTAGAATGAATTTCGACTTCAGTAGTCTACCACTATTCTGAACTCTGTTTACTACGATTTTATTGGTTCGAATGTTCATTTTAAATGTTATTGCAATGTCTTGGTAATTCATATCACAACGAATCGTGTGTCCGCCCGGCTTAAGAGTCGCATTTATAAGCCAGTTCGGAGTTCCATTCTGCGCATGATCAGAAGGTAATTCGGTGACATGGTGGTTTAATATCTAGTGAGATAAGCACCAACTTTGATATCTTGATTATTCATATATTCTCCTATTTTTTTAAAATTTAATTAGATCCACAAATAAACAACAATGCGTCCACTAGCGACTGGTATTTCACAGTTGGCCAAGTACATTTGTTATAGCAACTTCTTATTCAATTCAAAGTAAAAATGCAACAAATTCTTTCATAGAGTGGTCATTGGTGTGCTATTCTAGTCACCTGGGGGCCGTTTCATAAAGCTGTTCGTAAGTGAAGAGCGACTATAAGAACGACTAGTGATCCTGTTACGTGCTAAACCCTCGCCAATGGTGTATACCATTTACCAAAAGAAAGGATCACCAGTCGTTCTTAAAGTCGCTCTTATCTTACGAACAGCTTTATAAAACACCCTCATGGTCTAAACAATTTCTGCATCCTGCTATGTAAGGCATGCTTACATAATATCTTGCTTTAAAATTTGCCTATCATAATGTACAAAATGACAGGTCATTTGACCAAAATTGCCCATGAGGTAATACCGAACTGGTCTATTAAGTCCCTGGTTGCGTGCCTAATGGTGCCACGAGCCTAATTACATTAGGAGGGCTAAAGATATTGGTTCGACCCAACCCATTCGATTTTTTTCAATTTGATATTGCTGATTGACAAAAGTGTATGAATATGATTCAAAATCTAACACTGATTCTAGAAATGGTAACTACTGAACTTCCTTTTCCCAAATTGGGAAGATATATCTATGATTTGGAACTATTTTTTGACTGGCGGAAGAATTGGGGCTATTTTACTGTTTCAGTTGATGAATTTGATCCCATCATAGTTATCTTCATAAATGGCGATTTATTTTAAAAATGAGCTGGCTACGATACCCTTCTCTGGTCAGATTTGGAATGTCAGATATATATCCTTTCCAAAGATAGTAAACATTCGACCCTCTAATTTCACATTTATTTTTTATGAATTTTTCTTAAGTGCCATTTTAACACACAAGTCTATGGGGAATGTTTTACGCGCGTGACACCTAATAAAGAACATGACCGCATTGATCAGATCATGCCAGGAGGAGGCGCACGTAATGCGTATAAGATTTATTTGCGAAACACCCACCCCCTATCATTATGTTAAAAACTAGAATTTACAGAACGTGATGTAACCATCTGTTCTGTGGCCGGGAAAACTGAACAATTGTTATTACGACAACAAAAGATTATATTGACGATCGTCATTTTAAATGCAAGTCAATCTTTCTGTGTTTTACGCCTCCTTTTCGAAAAACGAAGATCGTTCCAAATTCTAAAGAACTCGTGATTCCATTTTTTCAAATGGCAGATATTCAAGTCAGCAAAGCTCATTAATGTAGATTGGAATCGATTGGGAACGTATTTTGACTGATGACGAGCGATAAAAACTTGTCATCCGTGTATGCTTACATTGAGGCACAGAGGGGGTAATTAGCACAAATCATGATACCAGCCCTCACAGATTCAGGGCAACGGTTGATATCCTTTTTAAAGAAGAATACTCACAGCTCATGCGAATATCAGTATTTACACGATAGTAGCAATCAAATAGAACAAAGAATATATATAAAAAGGCAATGAATAATGAGACTAAAAACACAAATAGTCAGTCTGCTTTTTATTTGATCTCATTCATGTCATAATTTAAATAATTTGCACATTATTACCTCTTCAACTATAAATAAATTGACCATGTTGACATCCTCACAACTGCGATGGGCTACGCGGGCTAATGCATCCTGTGCTTTTACGCTTTATATTTATCGCCAACTGATGGCGCCCTGATTTCTGGATTGGCTGCAGCCATTGATTTTTTTTGCTAAACCTAAACATGCAAATGAAATTATCGTTTATGATGGAATAAGCGAGGGAATCAATCATAACAAACTGATATCAATAATTTTGTCAATTCATGTTCAGAGAGAATGGCCAAGGAGGATGGAGAGTGATATGAAGAAAATATATGAAAACAAAATATCGTCAATCATGACTCCATATTACATTGAGACATTAATACCTTATATAAAACAGAAAAACATATTGTATATATACAGTCAACATAGAAATCATTTAGATAAATGATATGAAAAATAACATTGAAAACATTAAAAGTCCCCATTAAACCCTCCGTACATTTTTCATGCAATACTAAGTTTTGATATAATTAAACATGTTTACTGAAGGCACTGAAGCAAACTAAATAAAGATTTAAAAAGTCAGCAAATATTCAGTGACCAATGTGGAAAATGTTTCAAAATGCTTAACAATGTAATATATATTGATTCTAAGAAAATATTTTAGTAAAATATTATGTTTATTCATTTAGATCAGGTAATAAAAAACATGCTATCAGCAACATATTATAGACAGATATTTTTCAGCAAGGCCGTATTTATAATATGAAATTTAATGTAAATAAACGGAAAGCTCATCATAGAACTCAGCGAAGATGTAACACACACACACACCCTCGCATATGTATAAATATATATATATGTGTGTGTGTGTGTGTGTGTGAGGGTGTGTGTGTGTGGTCGTGCCTTTCACTTGAGAAAGACGATAGAGCATCGTCGAAAATGTGTGGAAAGCAGATCAAATAACTTACTTTGAATTAAGCACAAAACTTTGTACCTCGTTTATATACATACATATTTACTAGTACACGATTCAAGTTATAAATGTAAAGATGAGTCAGAACGAGGAATTCAGAAAAAATAAGAAATAATATGTCACACGGCATGATCGTTCCTCATGTAAATGTTACTTTTGTCTCATTTGAAATAGTCAATCTCGATCTAATAATAACTCCACATTATTATGATTATATCCAAGCTTCGGTTCCTATTTCAAGACTGCACAATTCATTGTGACTGTACGTAAATAATACTTATAATAATAGATATGAATGGAGGGAGCAAAGTGCGATTTAATTTTATTTGCACAGTCGTAAACAATAACATATTTCTCTAGCATGTGTAGTATTATCTTCCATGGATTCTGCATGCGATGATAGAATATTAAAATGATTAACAAGGCATTTATTCAGGAAAGAGGCCAAATTTTGTATCAGATGAAAGCAACATCGTGAAGAGGTGTACACTCGTCTTTTTATTCGAAAAAAAAACCTATTTCCTACTGGTGGAATAAAAAAGAACTCGTTTCAAAGCAAAACTTTAATGCGAATGTTTAAGAGTTAAAAGAAAAGGACGAAAAACATCATGCCATCATAGGTGGACATCGGGAGCAATACAGATGTGAATTTTATAATCATGATCATTCATCATCTCTCCTTCTCTGCCCATGGAAATATAATTCATTTTGGACGACTAAAACAGTGCATGATACAATGTTAAATTAACGATATATTATTTCCTCATTTTACCTGTTTTTATTGTCTTAATGTATGGGTTTGAAATAATTGTATCCAATATAGCTGGCCGGAAATAAGTCATCTTACTTAGCTATGAGACATATCATTACATAGGCCCTTAAAACAGAAACAATAACAGGTTTCGTGGCTTCATGGCAATAGGAAATTGAGGAAGTTGAAATAAAATGCACATTTATTAACAGTCCTAATTTATTTGATCTCGGTTAGAATAATAATACTAATCACGGTCATTGGGGCGGAAATCATTAAAAGCTCACGTATAAACGAATAATATATTTCCTCCATAAAGATTTTATAGTAGTCACGGGACTATCAACATGATTACCTACAATACAGCTCATATGATATAATATGCAATGCAATGGGTAATATTAAGTATAATGTTGGTGTCGGAATTGGAAGCAACATTTGGACTGCGTTCTTTATCTCCATGATTTATTCTTGAGTTTACAAAAATGATACAGATCACAATATCAATGGCTCAAACCCTAGAGGGTGACAGCTCTGGACCAACCTCATTTTAGGCTTGGTGTTATGCTCATGTAATCTTCACCTAACACCAACACCAAAAAAGGTCAACATTGAACTTGATATCACCCATTACCTCAGACCTCTCTCTGTCTCTCGACATAGCCATAACGGCTCAGATTTATATGTAGACTAACGTGTAATACCAAATACCCAGGTGCTGTGGGTACCCGGTAGAAAGGAATTCCTCCAATGCTCGAGCACCTCATCAGGGTAACTGTGCTAAAGCCGGGGCAATATTAAGCCATATTAATGCTGCATGATGTCATTATTTACGTATATGTATAGCAAAAAAAACCATATTGATAATCGATGGAACAAATACATTTGTTACAAATTAAAGTAGAAAGTACACGTATCTGCAAGGGAGAAGCAGCTTTTATTACCTGTGTGTCAAATAGCTAAAATTGAAACAAGCTCACGTGACGTTGTAGTAGAATGAACTTTGTGACCCATTTGTAATGACTGAGCAAATACAAAAACTTTTCAATCAGCTGACAGCCCTCGATCGAGTGCGCTTCAAAAGTTTCTTTCCTTATAAAAAAGCAAAATTATATTTATGGTGTCATGTCTACTGCTTCGGGAGTAACACTCATTGGGAAATCTGCAAAAGGAGAAAGGTTCATGTGAATTTTAGGGAGCTCAACAAGACCCTTCATTCCGCATAACTGCCGAAATTGTGCTCAGGTGACAGGTATGTTTTTTTTTATATTACTAACAGTATTGTTTATGTTGTTTGTCCGTTCTGGTAATTACAACCGATTGTGTGAATCCAGTACGAATTCAACTGCACTCCGATATGGCTGATAATAACTTGATTTTATTTGTTTAAATGGGGAGTCTTCTCAATTCTACCTTTAACACAGCAAACAGTTTGACCATTGATCTTTTCTGTTGCAATAGAATATCTTGAAATACAACAATTGACATGTCGAAGAACATATGTGATAATATGATTCCTCTGGTGAAGGAAACACGTATAAATGCACAATATCTTCTTGAATGTAATTTCCCTATCTGTGTATTATACGTTCCAGTAATCATTTATGTGAGGAGAAAAAAGAAGTAGATATTGTAGAAATTTTCGCATTGCGTGTTTATAAGGGATTTCAATGAAAGCTTGCATATTGTGACTACAAATATGGAATTATTCTTTGCAAAGTGTACAGGCTTGATATAGATGCATAATGGAAAAAAATGAAATAAAAAGGCTTACGTGTTCATGACACACACATTCGTAATCTTCAAGGGCTTACAGTTCAAATCTTTATTTTATTTTTTATCAAAAATATTTTGACACTTCAATCTAATTCATGTCATTGTTATTACATATTCATATTGTATTTTCATTATGAGAAACATTAATATTGCTTATAGGACTTTTTTGTTGGTATAATAATCTTCTTTATCAGCATGATTGTTCATAAAGTTTTCGTCATTTCTTTGATCAGTTTAGTTGAAATGGTAATTACAATCCTTGTATTTGCTATCGTTTTTGCCATTATTTTCATTATTGATATCAGTAAAATTAATGCTATTGATTATCATTATCATTAGTAGTAGTAGTAGTAGTAGTAGTAGTAGTAGTGTCATTATCATAATTTTTTTTATTTTACTACTACTACTACTACTATTACTACTACTACTATCATTATCACCATCATTGTCATTATTATCAACGTTTCTTCCTTTTTGACCATCATAACTGCCATTAATAATCTGCACCTAGTATGTTAGCGAATTCATTAACTCGATTGAGTTTTTTGAATGCCCGTTTTTCTACTTTAGCAGGTTAAACAAGGGCATCGTCCTACGAAAGAAAATAAATCCCATGCCAAGGTTTGATTGGTTGAAGATGAAGGGACGAGAAGATGAAGAACGCATTATATCAGACACCAATAGAAACACCTCTGCAATCGGCACGATGGAGGTATGCATAATAATGAATGATAATTATACATGAATTTTGCGGAAATTCTGTATGGATATAACTGGGCCCTGTTGCATAAAACTTTATGCCATAATGACATAAATTACACAATGTTTATGCAACAGGGCCCTGATTGACTAAATTGTGCATTATTTTGCGGTGTTAGTACACATATACTTCGTCTCGAAAGTTTGTGATTAAAGCTATGAGTATATGCCTCAGATAGTACTATTCACTGAGAGGCGCAGGCCAGAAGTGAATACCCGGAGTGAATAGTACTATCGGATCCATCGATGCCCATAATTTTCATTTCATTTAATTTTTTCTCATTTTGATTTTAGCATTCCAACATTTTTCGTTCGTTTTGATATTCAAATATCAGGAAAACATATAGCAAGTCCCGATGTACAATAATTATAATCAAAGTTATCCGAACAAATTCCCTCGAAAACTGCAAATCCATAGTTGATTTAGTTTTAGGAAATTTTCATTGTCCACTGAAGAAATGAAAACATTATAATTTTCGTCAGTATACTGACCAAATCGCTTACTGGTATCCACCTTCTTTATCAAGCAGACGGTTTTTAAAACATTTATTACAAGCTGAGCTAAAGAAATGAAAGCCGACGCTACCGCGATCGGTATCTGGCCACTGGCTACAGCCCTGACACCGCGACAGTGATGCAGTGATCATGGTGATGTATCAGAGTCCAAAAATTACATGCAGTTTACATGTTTAGTAAGAAATTCATTAGAAACATACCAAGATACCAACTTTTTAGTTGTTTCGCAGTACCCTCCCTGTTCGATAAGCAAAAAATCCCCAAACTTTAGATATGTGTAAATGTAATCTGAGAACATACTTTGCCAGATATGGTAAAGTGAAGGTTTTCTATTATATGAAAGTGAAATTCAGATACACATATCATATGATATCAGAGATTAAGGTTTCAAAGATATTGCAACGTTTTCTGCGTTTAGGCAAGAGGCCTTGTTCAAAACATAAGCATGTAGCTCAGACTGCGAAAACGGGCAGCCATGTTTTTCGTGTGTTTACACATACTATTACTATATCGCGCGTAACATGTACTGCGCATAGGCATCGCATAGGCATTGGAGTACTATTAACGTTAGTACTCCGTGATCCGACGTGGCTGCCATTGTGTGAGTGATATTTGAAAATACTGTGTGGAATATTGGGAAAATTTCGGAGTATGGAAACTGCGTGCATTACCCCTTTAGTGCCAAAATAACCCAATCTCGCGCCGGACTCTTCGCCGAGTCATCAAGTCAAGGGCCCCGAGTCCAAGTCCGAGACCGAGTCATGAACCTTCGAGTCAGAGTCCGAGACCGGCAAAAACGGACTCCAGTCCGGTTTCGAGTCACACTCCACTGCTTGGCTGTGACGTCATTTCCCGAGTAGTATTTGGGATATATCGTCATAAAAGTTACGTCACTTTCCGAATAACAAGTACATCATTATGATCATGGAGTATCAATTCTGAAATAGTTAAAACAACCCATAATCACGTGAAGCTCTTCCAACAAATCGCATGATGATAAATGTTTGATCCCATTCATAAAAATGATAATTATGATTACAATCATAAACAGTCACGAGTAAGCGCAGACCTTGAAAATTACAGAATAAAAATTTAATTCTGTATTTAGATTTTGAATGAATATTGTAAATCCGTTTTACTTTTACTGTTATCTTAGTTTGTTCTGGCAACATTTTCATTTTTTTGGGGGGTGTATCCCCGGCTCACCTCTCCCCTATACTAGCTCACTATACACTAGCTCATAAATTATGATATGACGTTTACTGCTTTCCTGTAAAATATATAAATACAAAACAGTAATAATCATGACAACGGCATAATAATAATAATAATAATAATAATGAAAACGGAATATTTACTCCGGGTCGCCACTTCAGTTCCATAAATTGTTATCCCACTGGGTCCTTGATCTTATTACCAAGGTTTTCAGCTGGGCTGCCTAGGCGCTCAATCATTCCAAGAATTTCTTACTGATTACCTATTCACCTATCCTGGGTTGAGTGCAGTATCAAATGAAATCATTGCTTATTATGAAATATACCCTTTCTACAGGTTGCAAAGGGACTGGGAACAATAACGACTGGTATCTTCATCGTAGGTGAGATGGCCGGAACAGGAGTGCTAGCATTACCACGAGCTATTGTTGATGCCGGTAGGTATTTTTTCTAGTTTTTTCGAAGATTTGTCTGGATAATTATAAACAATGTGATTTATTCTGATGTTCAGAGGACGAGATCATGTAGGCTTATTTTCATTTGGTGCAATGCAAATTCGTCCAATTCCCAACTCGTCCACTATAAGTTGGTCTACCATCAGTTGGTCCAATTAGTTGGTCCAATGGCCTTTTATTCCGTATACCATTTGGTCTAATGAGACCAAGTGTTCATTGGGCAAAATGAATGAAACTAAAACGGATATTAGATTAATTGGTTAAGAGACGAAATGGTCATAGACGAACTGGTTATTAGACGAAGAAATGATTTGACCAAATGGTTACTGGACCTGGTTGTTAGACGAAATATAGATGGAAGGAATGGCATTAGACTAAATGAAGTTGACCATGTGGTGAGTGGACAAGTTGGCAGTAGACGAATTGCAATTTACCATCATGTATATGCTGAAGCATCGGAGTCATAGCATAGCATAGGTGGATAGAGCTTCCACCCGCTATTACGAGACCACCGGAAACAAAAGTACTTCAAAAGGTCAAGCTGCGCGCATTGACATCTTGGATATAACATGAGCAGATGAGAAAAAAGTAATGCAAAGACACGTACCCTTTTGACAAACGGGGGGGGGGGGGGGGGCTTTGGACGACGCGTAGGGTTCAAATTATGGCGGTGCCACGTACAACCTTCTGTACAAGACGCCTTTTTTATGATATTTATTGTTCATGTTCGTTTCCTTTGATCTTTCAAAAAAAAAAAAAAATATATATATATATATATGTATATATATAAATAACGTCATATCCATCTTAACGCTTTAGATTCCAGGGGGTACGTGTTCCATTTTTGGGCGTAAGCGCGGAGTATTATCTTTTATATATTTTTTTGGGGGGGTGGGGGCGCAACAGTTATGTCCCTCCAAAAAAAGCAAAGATAGTCCTGTGCGCTAGTCAACTGTTGCAAAATATACCGATAAGTGAGTGGGCCGGGTTCTTTTTTCATTTCATATTGACTATGTTGACATGTGCTTGTTTGGTCATGACTTCCTTGATCCTTTATGAAGGGGGATCTTTACCTCTAGTAACATAAGTTTACTTTTAAATTTAACGGCCACAGAAAGACATTGCTAATCTCCTGTAGGCCCTATAATCTGGAAATCAAAATATAAATTTGTTAATTATAATTAATAAATAATATAATGTAATATTATAAATAATGATAATTGTAAAATGTTGATTAGCATCGAACAAAATAAGGGGTCATGTAAACGAAACTGACAATACCAAACCTGGTCTGAGACAACTCACCGGGCTTTGAAATTCTGCGTTGCACTGGTCTCTTCTCATGCTACTCCGATGTGATGAAAGCGATAGGCAACTGTCCATCCTGACTTTACTAAATATTCCAACGTCATAGAATCTATAGACTGTCGTGAAGAAGTAGATTGGATTTTGTAGATAGTCCAAATTGTATCATCAATTCTACATGTGGCTAAACTTCGAGGCTTGAGTTTATAGTCTATATTTCAGGTCAGAAGCAAAAATGAAGCAAAAAAAATCTTAATCTCGCTTCGTTGACAGAAAAAAGGTTGGAATACTTTTAGCATGGAGCTATTACAGCTCCATGCTTTTAGTGTCCTGTATCTACGGGCATGAGTTCCCGAACTGGGAATCGCGGTTATGTAGAATATGAATGGTCTGGTCTGATTTAATAGAGCGGACCACAAATACGTCTTACTCGAGCGAAACTTGAAGCAATAATGGAACAAGAATGCAATTTCTGCAATGAAAGACAGTGCGCGTAGTAAATTTCACCCTTCTGACCCGAATCCATTGTTCCAAGTTATGCGCGCATAGTATTGACATATGTCGATTACGCGATCTCCTTTGTGAAGAGAACGTGATCGTATTACAAAGGCAAGAAAAGAGAAAGAAGAAGAAGAAAAAAAAGAAGCCTCATGTCGGAAAACAAAGTTTAATCTTTTTAATCCCCACCCCCGAAAGGTGTCGATCCGCGGAAAGTTTTATTCATCTGGGGAACATTACGCAATAATACAAAGCGCCATCCCCCCCTAATGAACAGAAAGCGCGAGCGGATATAAGCCCATGCTCACCCGTTTTTTAACGCAATATAAATTTATCTGTATTACCATTTGATTATGAGGCCTATTTGAATACTCCCTAGAAACAGTGTTTCGCAATAAGCGGAACTAAAGTATATCCCAACTTTCATATTTTACATCCGATTTAGATTTATTTAATATCCTCCAATTTTGTATTCCATTTATTATTTTGACGAAGTGGTCGTGACCTTGTAAGCAACTTGGGAATCAAATTTTCCTTTGTGAGATAGTTTAACAATGGCAATGTACTGTAACTGCGGTAGGCATGTGATTTCGGGTCTATAAAAAAAGAGGAGGGCCTCCTGGCATTTACAGAGGCAACTTATTGAAATAATTTACCATTGCATGGTCGTAATTTATTAACCATTGAATATATTTAACTCAAATTAATCACAAAAGATTACAACTTCCCTTATGTTTCATAGGTTGGTTTGGTCTGCCATTGATAATAATTGCTGCGATCATGTCGGCTTATACGGGTGTAGTTCTAGGCCGGTGCTGGACCATCATCAAGGATAGGTTCCCAGATAAGTATGCATGTCATACCCGGTATCCCTACCCTGCTATAGGGTTCGAGGCGTATGGCAAAATAGGAAGGTAAGGTAGTGTAACATAACTTATATTATTTCTTTTCATGCTAGGCCTATTTTATTTCATTTTGATCATCTGTTAATGTATGCATTTATTTTTTATATATTCATTTATTGCAATATTCTTATTGTATTGTTTTTCATTCATTTGTATTTTATTTCATTGATCATTGTTTTCTTAATTATTCAATTATCATTATTATTATTATCATTATTATTATCATTATTGTTATTATTATTATCATTATATATATGTTTTTTTTTATGGGGGAGAGAGTATTCATTTGCTTTTATCTATAGTAGCCTACCGTGATATTTTATACAAAGTTTTAACCAAAATAATAATAATAAATGATGTATAGTGCAGTTATCAACCTTATTTGGTGCTCGAGGTGCTTTAATATTACCCCGGCTAAGATCTGCAACCGATTTCGGTGCTCACAGCCATTTGAGGAATTACTTCCTGCCGGTACCGATTTTCGTCAGGTGTCTTGAATGGATCATATTTTGGATCGAATTCTTGTTGAACGAAATAGCACCATGGCCTGGGATCGAACCGACGACGCTCTGCTTCAAAGTCCAGAGACTTATCCAATGGGCCACAACGCTTCACATAATCCTTTCAACAAGAACAACTTAGATTAATTCATAGCCATGATATTTATGTTTTATTTATCTTCTTTTTTTTTGGGGGGGGGGGTCGGCTCGCGAGGTATTGTATTTTAAAGATTGTTGAATTACTTTAATGCTGAAATATTGAAAACAAATATCCTGCTATTTTGTGAACATAACACTGACCCCTTCCGGGATTGGAAAGAATTTTCCCACCCCATCCCTTACACATGATTTTTTTTTAAACTTCGCTTGCATAATTGTGTTTATAGCCTGGAAGGCTTTGCAGTTTATAAGCGGGTTGGCTTTTTTTAACATGTTAAATAATACTGCGACGTTTCTCTGTCCCTGTTATTTTCCCGGTGTTTGTAACAGCTACATAGTAACGTTTTGTGTGAACGCAACCCTGTTTGGAGTGAGTACGGTCTTCCTCCTACTGGCAGCAAGTAATATGGAGCTTTTAGTCGAAAGGGGGTTCTCGTTCTGCTATTGGTTGCCCATCATAGCAGCCTGTCTCATTCCTTTAACGTGGTTTGGCACCCCCAAAGATTTCTGGTAGGTAAACAACTGTTATTGCAATTATTATTATTATTATAATCAATAGTGTTATAACTATCACACCCCAAAACCCCACACATGCCATCACCCCTCACACACCAACACACCAGCACACACACCTTTAAACACCCTTTACTTTTGTTTAATACTCGTCTTTTTTTCGTTTCGTGTTTCAATGATTTTTTAAAAATAAAATGTAATGTATCTCAAACACTACTTAGACTGACCCCTCTTTGCATCTATTTTAAACAAAATCTTCCTATTCATCTTTGCTTTAGTTTCCTTATTCTTCCTCTCATTAACCTTTTTTCAGCCTCTTCTGTTTCCCTGTTTCTCTCTCTCTCTGAACTTTTTTTAAATGATAGCCCCTGCCATTTCGGCTTCCTGTACTTTTAAATTCCTAAACACATGGCTTAAAAATATAAAACATTGTTTATGCTTGTCACTTTAACAACTATTGTTTAAAGTTATAAAACATATGTATACATTTTGTTTTAAAGTGTTTAATTAGTTTAAACAATTTAAACAAGTTCCTTGAAATTGTTTCAACGTTTAAACAACTTGTTGTTAAGAGTGACGAGCTTAACCGGAGTGCTGAAAAAATAAATTACTGTTTAAAAAAAATTACTGTTTATCCTATGTCACTAATTTCCCATTTTCTCCTCTTCCATTTCTGACCAGGCCAGTAGCCATTGGCGCCATGGCAGCTACGAGCATTGCCTGCATTCTTCTATTCATTCAAATCATGACGGAAATCCATGACTACCCGGACACAACACACACGTCGCCCTCTTTCGTCAGTTTCTTTGTAGCTTTTGGAACCATCATATTTGCCTTTGGAGGACATGCAGCTTTCCCTACGATACAACACGACATGAGGGAGCCAAAATCATTCCCGAAGAGTATTGCTCTGGCGTATTCAAGTGAGATATTATAGTTAAATCATGTTTAAAGTTTGGAAATATTTTGTATGTTATATTGAAATTTCAATTCCAAGTCCAAATTTACAACAGTTTAGTGACCTTATATCATTTTATCGACTGACTATTAATAAGAGCTGGGGCAACCCCCCCCCCCTTTTAATCATAAGTATGTTCATTGAATATTAATGAAGACTCGCATCAAGATGTTTTACCGAGGTAATGCAAATCTTTAAAGTATCATGATTTCTCTATTCCTTGTCCAATTGTGATCAAATTTTCAGCCTGGGATACCCTTTCAAGTCGAGACTCTGGAAATAGCTGCTACCGTTTCACCATGACATGAGATGGCGCCCTACATGGACTGCCACCACGGTCAGGGCAACACAGGTCCAACACTAATTTCTTAATATTATTTCTTTTTACCCCGCTAGTCATTGTCGTGATGTACTTCCCTGTGGCGGCTGCCGGTTATTTCGTCTACGGTGATCTCTTCATCACCATGAACACCGACTACATCCTCGATATCATATACAAGGGAGTCATCCACAAAATAGTCACCATCATGATTCTACTTCATTTGGTTTTCGGTTTCGTCATCGTCATCAACCCATTATGTCAGCAGCTCGAGGAAGCCCTTCATATACCATTGCGTAAGAAACATCAGCAGTTTATTTGCATTTGATTAATGAATGCCCACAACGTGATTCTCGAAGATTTTTTTTCCAGATTAAAATGTATTAATTTAATCCTTATGTAACTTGGGACGGACAGTGAGTATTGTGTAAAGGACGAAACCAACCAAAACAATAGTTTACATGAATGAAATTAAAAAATCAAGCAAGCATTACACTAAAAATGTTATCAAAATCGGATTGCGAGATAAAAAAGTTATGACTTTTTCAAGGTGTCGTTTAATTTAAAAAAAGTTATATGCAAATCTTGCTGGGTATGCAGACTAGGGGACTAATAAGTCTATCCACTCGCTATTCATTTTGTATATTATTACATATATTTTTATTTTCTCCTCATTGTCATGTGAAACAAAGTTGTATTCCTCCCTGAACAAAATGTGGAAGCACCATTGTTTTCACAGTTTGTGGTTCAAGCAAGTTGGCCCTTGTTGCCAAATCTGTACAGATTGAACAATTAAAAAAGAAGAAATAGTAAGTGATTTATGTCGACGCGCTCATTTAAAAATTAATCGAAACTGTAAGAAATTACATTAATTTTTTTACAATGAAATTAAATTTTCAATGTTTTGCTTGATTTTAAATATTTGTTTACAATCCTACATGGACATCACATTTATATATCATTGGTAATAGATTGACAAGTCTAAATTTGCAACTCATCATAATGTTTACTTAGTAAATCTTTGTGGGACACCACTTTTGCTGATGTAATCATTAAAAGATATGTGTTTAGTTTAAATGAAACACGGTGTTTTGTTTTAGATATGGTATGTCCTAAAAATTGACCCAACTCGATGGGATTGCCCATATACTGTAAAAGACAAATAAAACTGAAAGAAAGCGAGTTTGGAATACATATCAACTTCCTTTTAGCTTCTCATTCTTTCTTTCTTTTCTTTCTTTTTTTTCTGCAGAATTCAGCTGGAAGCGGATGATTATTCGAACCCTTGTCGTAGGACTGGTCCTCTTTACTGGTGAAACCATTCCCCATTTTGGAGCTATCCTGTCTCTGGTGGGAGGGTCTACGGTGACCTTCCTTACGTTCGTCTTTCCCTCCCTCTTCTACCTTCGACTCTTATACGGAGGCTCTCACAAAGATTCATCAATTGATGACAGTGGAAGGTGGGTAGGAGAAGATAAAATGTGACCAGCTTCCCCAAAACCAATACTCTACTGGGAAGAACACAGTGTCCCACAGTGTGTGCCATGGTGTGTTCAGAAAGTGTGTAACACAGTGTGATATCACCTTCACACTGTTCATTTTGAGCATTTCAACATTGTGAATCACAAACTCAGATAGTCGACCATGTGAACACACTGTGAACAGTCACACACTGTCGAGGTGTCCATGCACAGTGTGAAAATATATATCTTCACAATCTTGATTTTGAGCATTTCAACAGTAAGAATTACACATCCACATTGTCGACCGTGTGAACACGCTGTGAATGGTCACACTGTCGACGTGTCCACAGTTTACACTTTGGAAACACCGTGCGCTCATGCTATGTGACACTGTTCTTTTCAGAAGGGTAGGTAGCCCAGAATGAAATTTGAGATTCTTATTATTAAAATATTGACAGTATAAAGAAGAACATTAAGTCGTTCAGACGTCGAGCTAATTCACTATTTTTCCCCTTCTTTTTAAAACCAAATTACATTTTGGCTAGCTAAAGAGAACTTTCCCGGCGACTTATTGTGGTTTTGGGGTGGCTGGACACATATGGTGGTGTGAACTTACTTCGCGCGTTACCTAATTTTGCGCGCGGTCGAATATCTCTTTGTCTAATTAATATCTTGAAAAAATGATATCATCGACCAAAATTACCCAGTATGGTAATTTTCTTGGAGGTAAGGTCTCAAATTGTGAAAATATTGGTAAAACATCAGCGAATTTTGTTACCTTTTGCGTCCGCTCTGAGAAAATCCGGTCTTCTCGACAAGCATCAAGAAATCACCAGTTTGCAGCAGAGGTCTCCAAATAAGTAAAATGTTATACCTAACGACTTTATGGCATTTTAACCTCCATCTGATATAATTATCCTACCTTTGTCTGCTTGATTTTTTTTATCTAAAGCTTTGCAAAACGATCGTGCGCAAAGTGAGGTCACACTTTTTTATGAGTAAACACTTTTTTCAGCCGAGCCCGCACTAGTCGATCGCCATGAAATTTTGAGATCGCGATACGAGCGAAACCATTGACCGACTTTATAATTCCCTCAAGCTAATTTGACTTTGGGATCTTGCCTTCCGTCTGGTATTTATGATTTTGATTAATTTTGTGCGAACTGTGAGGAATTTTTGATTGAAAATCAACTTCATGATTATTTTTCAAATTTATGCGAAATATGGTCACCCCATTATACGTTATGAACCTATCTACGATCAAGTTCCATGAAACAAGAAAAACATTTTTAATGCAGCATCTCCTAGTTTTCTGCCCAATTCTATTAACACACACAATGCCCTTATCACTCTATCTCCAAATGTTTCTCACAATTTCCTATGTATATACACGTCAAGTGTATATACACGTCAAGTGTAAAACATAATTTACTCATCTCTTTATTCCTCGAGAGTTTTATCTAATTCAGTTTAAATATTAGGAAAGTAAATCTTAATCATGAAAATACTGTGTTGAATTTATAATCAATTATATTATGTCAGCATTCACCCCCTCTCTCCAACCATTCCCCCAATTCCCCGCCCTTCTCTCTCTATTTATCCCGCTCTCTCTCTCTCTCTCTCTGTTCCTGAGCAGACATCTTGCCATTCATCACAAAGTTATCCACGCTGAAATCATACTGGTTGGAGTTCTAGGGGGCGTGGCATCGACGTACTCCGTGATTTATTCTATAGCAAGTGGCCAATCACAATTCACCGTACCGTGCTACGTCAACATAACAGCAGCCCATCTCTAAACTTTCCAACCAATCAGCGGGTGAGCTCCACCCCCCCCCCCACAGTAACGCAAGATGTGCTGAACGCTGAGCTTTGCCTGTATCTACGCCTTCCATTACGTTGTTAGTGACTGGACACTATTATGGTGCTGCAATCAATATGGGACCAATGACCCTTTCGCTGTTGATGGGAATCAAACTTTTGGGGAATGATCCTCAATATTTGAGAGAGAATGCGTCGTATTTTTTTTCAATGATAAATCTAATGTATATACACTGTAAAAATGAAGTGCTAATTTAGCACTTACACTGCTTGTATAGTGACTGCACTACGAGTGCTGATTTTTTAGTTCAAATTTAAATTAGAAAATCAGCAGTCGTAGTTCAGTCACTATGCAAGCACTGTAAGTGCCAAATTAACATTTCATTTTTTTGCAGTGTACACTTTAAAAACACTGAGTAAAAATCTACCAAATATTGGATATATAGAAAGGGGGCATGCATGTTTGCTGGGTATTTTTTACCCCATGCATATTGGGCTATTTTAACGCAACAACTCGTAAAATTTACAAAATATTGGGTATCATAGTGCTTTTACCCAACCAACATGCATGTTTCCATTTTACCCAATATTTGGTAAACCTTTTTTTAGAGTGTAATGTGGCAAAGAACCTATGCAATTCAAATTGATCTACGCCGTCATTTCTTAAGCGCAAAATATTTGTGTTGTGATCAGAATATTTCCAGGTTAATGAGTGAATAACAACACCTCCCCCCCCAGAAAAAAAAACTATTACATCATTATTACTGTTTCTACCGTTATTGATTTTTTTTTCAGAATATTGCACACTTTGACAAGGGATGCACTCTTCCTATAAAACAATGAACTATACATGTAAAAATCAAATAAGAAACAAGGACAAAATGGTGTAATGAAAGTGTCGGTGCAGTTCAATGTATATTATCATTTTGGTCGAGATTTATATGGCCTTTTTCAAAAATTGTATATGCGGTATGTACATCACAAACTTTTAATAACATCATGAGCATAAGCAGATCGAGGAGCTACTATCGCAAGCATTTACACTGTAAATCTGGGTTGACAAAAAATTACCAGTTGCCATCATTAGAGAACGACACCTTAAGGTGTTAACATTACACCCTAGAGATTGGACATAATGCCAAAGTGTAAAGTAAAACAAAACAAATTAGTTGTAATAGCTCCCATAGGTATTGAAGTAGCATCGAACATATTAACACCGGAATGGAATGACTGGCTAACGTGGTACACATCCCTTTTTAATCTGTTAATTGTATCATTATCATTTTATTCTTTTTTGCTGTATATGCAGATTCTTCCAACATGTCAAATGCATCAGTGAAATAGATAAATGAAAAAAAAAATGCTTTCGAAAACGGAGATATATTTTCATGATTTTATCCTTATCATTTGGGAAAAGCAGAACAAATCACTTATCTACAAGGAGCTCATTTCATAATACTTGTTTTTTGTAAGTTTTAAGGACATTTTCAGGCCTGAAATTCATATACATATTTATCAAAATATTTTTATACAATATAAATGACCAATATGAAAGAGAAACATTTTCTCTATCCGATGGTGCAATGGTATTAAATTTGACTTTAGGTTAAAGGAGGTAATATTTTAGAGACAGAAATCTCATGATTCACGAGATTTTGCTGGGAGGAGGATTCAGCCACGAGATGATTTGGATGAATCTATCCTGTTTGCTCATTAGCATATAGGGACCTGCGGTCTGACTGTTGAAATACGAGCACGACGCCCACACAATCCTTGTTTCAGAGAAAATCCGTATTTCTATGTTGTCCAATGTTTTTCTCTTCCATTGTACTTTGTATATATAATCAGAAATATATAATTGTGATATAGTGTATAGATATTGGTACGTTTGTAACTGTTTATCAGGACAAAATGAAAATGTTTCACGTCATTAAAAATACTGAGATAAAAAAATATATGTTAACCATTCTCCATCATTTCAACAAGATTGTAATTTTATTCATCATGTTATGTACATGTATATACAATATCATACAAATTCCGACAAGATAGAACGAATTCAATTTTTCTTTTCATCATGAAAAACAATAATATCTTTAGAACTATTTACACTGTATACAATATTGCACTGTGATGGATTTGGCAGGTTAGTATTCGAACAAATTCTCACTATGGAGTGTATTAATATTTACATTCTTCAATATAAATTAAGATTCATGGTTTTGTCAGAAATATGTTAAACATTGTCTGTTCGGTCACACCATTCTGTCGTCGATACATTTAAATTAACATTGATAGATAATACCATGTAGTAATAATCTCATAACAGGGTCATTTAAGATCATGGTGGAACTGCTCCCCCGGTCGGTACTGCTCTCAAAAAGATGACAGAATCGGGTAGTATTTCATCAACATTTGTTGTCTTTACAAGTCGTCAGATCTCGAAAAATTCTTGATTTTGATTGGCTGACAAGCACTGTTACTATAGTAAATGTTGGATATAACAAGACTTGTTGGATAAGATGTCTGACAAGGCTTCCACGAAACGCCCCCGGACATTCCCTTTGATACATAATTAAACGAGAAAAAATCACGTAGATATACATAGATAATACAGTACTTCAACCAAACTACAAGGTTAAATAATATTGGTCTCTCTAGACCCTCTTCAAACACGATTATGTGTAAATGCGACACATGATCATGACGATGAATGTATTGGGGAGGAATGTGTGCACGGTTTTAGTGAGCATGGTGATGCCATCCAATTCATATTCTGTTCAAGATTTTCAAACTAATAAGTCTTTCCCATGGGAAATCTCATTTTCTAGAACATTTACAAGAACATTGTAACATCACAATTAGTTATCTTAGTAGGCAATTAATGTCCGTCTTTGACAGAGGCCTCGCTTGGCTTTGAATGTCCAGTGGATGACCGATCATTTTTTTCCGCCAAGTTTTTGCTGACAAACTTCTTGATCATCTTGATCAGGAGTATTCATGGCGGCTGCTGCGGCGCCTTTGGGAATGTTTTCAGTTCGACCGTCGGCCTCTGACGTCAGTCAAGTTAAGCGTGGCCCTCTCTGTCTGGTCCACCTTGATTTTGGAACACAATCGTCCAGTTTCCCTCCTTGCACTGGTTGAAGGGTTACCATTGGTCATGGTCAAGGGTTAGTAGTAATAGCCTCCAGTGGTCTCTTGAGGGTAATCATAACCATTTGCCTGCATACAGAGAGAGAGAGAGGGAGGGGGGGGGGGAAGATGTGAAAAAATAATTCATTTTAAGTGGAAACTGACTACATACATAAACAGATGGATGATTTTTTGAATGAATGAATGAATGATTAAACATGTGATCAAACAGGTATATCGATATATATTAAGTGGAGACATGCGCATATTAACTAACATACATGTAGATGCAAGTTATGACGCTGGTGTTGATGAGAAGAGAGATGCTGATGTTGATGAGGATGATATTCCAGATGGCAATGACGCCGATGACGATGGTCAAAATTATGGTAAATATGACGGTATTTATGTTTTCGATGATGACGGGGATGATGTACATAATGCTTGTAGCATAGCCGTAGGCAACCGGGGGTGAGGGCAGTTGCTCCCCCCCCCCCAGATATTTTGAAAACATACAATTTTTTCCTGAAAATCTTCACAATTTCACCAAGAGTGTACACAAAATAGGCTTCGATTTCACTTTAGAAATTGCAAAAACACCCCCAACGACAAGCTCTGTCGTTTCGTTTTCTATCTTCTTCTGAAAATGTGTTGCATCTTAGGGAGGGGGGGGGGGGGGGGGGTCTGCCATATATGGTGTGATAACGCCGACGAATATGATAAGGATGATGATGAAGCTAATGACGATGATGATGGTTATCTTGATGAGCTGATGCTTGTATAACGCGAATGGGGTAAACATGAACAACCGGTATATTTGTTCTTCGTTTATACCATACCAAGAACAAAGATTAATTAGTAATATCATAACTTTTGTAAAACTCAACTTGGGGAAAAAATCACAGATTGACGCTTCAGAAATGATTTTGGGCCATTATTTTCAATACTTATCAACCCGCGGTAAAATAATAGTAATTGATTACTAAATCAAAGATATTTGATGTTGATGCATACTTCAGTTCCACCTTGTTACGATTAAGAATCCAAGAACGTTTAGGAAAACGATGAAGGAATAGAAAGGGAAATATCCAGAAGCTATGTTGTATTGTTTCTGCCCTCCACTGCTTCTTCAAAATTATTTTCCCTAACGTTTCGCACAAAACCAGGGTCCTGTTTCACGAACACTTGTTATATTAACAAATGGACAAGTTCTACAACAAGACCACTATCAGCCAATCAAATTGAATGATTTCAGTAGCTTTATACTGATAATGCAATAATATTCTTTTGACATGTTTTATGAAACGCACCACAATACACGTGTTAATCGGTTAGACCAACTGTATATCCTCGAGCTACCAAGGGGAGAGTGTTAACCACATATTTTCCCCTCCCGATTTTAACACTTTAAGGCATAGATAACAAGAAAAGGGGTGATGGGCTCTTCGCTACCGTTACCATTTCTTGCACGCTTTCTTCGTCGTATCTAAAACATGCCCACCAGCGCTGCAGGTTGCTTTCGAGCGGGACGTCGCTATGCCTTCCCCCTAAACTCCTGGGATATTGACGTTGACAGATCGTTGTGGTATTACAGAAAAGCGACATGGATGTACGCGGTAAAGCTTCACTGACAATCATAAAGAACTTGATTGAGTATTAGATAGTTTGCTAATTTGCGTCTTTAACGTCTATTCTATTCATGGACACCAGGCCGAGGAGCAATTTAAACGGCTTGTCGAAAACATATTATGATACGAAGAGAGGAATAATGTTTATGAAATCTAACATAAAATGCTTTATGTATTGAAGTCGAAGAGTGATTTGTCTTTTTTATTGGGCACGTGGGGTTAGGGTGGTGTATACAAATCTTTAAGCGTACTTCTTATACTTGGAACATCGATAGACCGCCTTCGAGGCATTTATTTCGAAATAAGCCTAGCTTAATTGCTTAACCCATTATTGTTATCACTAAGGAAAAAATAACATTATTACAACAGTACTCATACTTTTAATAGTTCCAGTAAAGCTGTAAACCATACGTCTTTTGAACTTAAGAACTTTATTTTAAGCTCGCCTTTAACATGTTTAAAATATATTTTTCTTAAGGTCGTATATGAAACAAGCGGATTTGATTATATCTATTTAAAAATTGTTCGGTTTTGTTTCATTGTTTTTTTCTCGTTTGATATTAATAGAAAATGATAATTTCCTTCAGAGTGTTAACCAATAAAAACGAAATGACGAAAAAGACATATTTATCAAGTGATATCTTCGAGATAGGCTGCAGAGTCCTTTGAAGATTACAGAAGATGATGATGATGATGACAAGTTGGGCATTCCTTTTCATAACTTTCGACACCTTTATCAAAATCTCGATTCTAGACAATTCGTTGGTACTTGGGTGATCATGATATACGAAATTCCGGCCAAATATGCATGCATAATTAGATTCCCAATATAATAATAATAATAATAATAAATAATGACAATAATAATAATAATAATGATAATAATTATAATAATGATAATAATAATAATAATAATGATAATAATAATGATAATAAAAATGATGATAATAATATGCAACGTTTATAAAGCGCTTAATACAAATATTTCTAAGCGCTGCGTACAATTATCCTTGCATTAGCACGGCTACCCTGATCTGGCGCTCGAGCATTCAAAGATCCCTTCCTACTGGATTACCCATTTACTACACCTGGGTGGAGAGTAGCAAATGTAGATAAACGCCTTGCCAAAGGACGCTAGTGCTGTGGCGGGATTCAATATAATTTGTTAGTTGAACTATATGCTGGGGATATCCCGAACAGTCAATGACAAGAATACTGCCTATGAAATGTGACCCTTAATTATGAACATCAAGTGTACATTTGCTGATGATTCAATTTTCTTGCGTCATTCGCTTTCGTATAGTACATACTACTGTACTTAAAAATATTAATAATGATGATCTTAAAATGTGCCGGTAGATAGTAGGAACATGTTCATGTCGGGGAGTACAATATTTTCTCTTTCACTACTAAATCGACAGTGTGCAAATATACTCATATTCATTTGCGAAACGGATTAGGGAAAACTGCAAATAATTTGTTATCTTAAGGACACGCGTGGTGCGCGCACAGCCACGCGCACGACATTCTACGCCTGTTTTTCTTCTTCGCTGTTCCCGCCGTTCTTTCTTTCACGGTGATAATAGGTCCCCAGCGAACAATCCATTTGGAATTCACACCCGGTCGAAAGGTTGGATCATAGCGACGCATCATTGAAAAGAGGGTATTATTGTGCGGTTTTTGTTTGTCCATTGCAAAATGATAATATAAAAATACAAAGGAGGCGGGAACGGATTATACTTAATAATAACACTGGACAATGCAGTGTTTATGAAGTGTAGATGATTACGAGAGCAAGCCTTAACAATTTTATTTTTGGTATCCTGTGGTTTGTTCACCTTTCCCTATTTGTAGGTCACTTGTTAGGAGTACATGGAGGAAGAACGACGGGATATCGTAAGAACCATTTGAGTGGACGATAAAATTTGCTCATTATTTTTAGAGAGTAAGATTATGAAGCAAGTCGCTAGTTACTTCGTTCTTTTCTTTTTTGCTTCATCACATTACATAAGAAAACTTTGACATCGAGTACTAAACCTGACCGACAATATAGTTAAACCTTCGATATTTAAACAACCAACAAGATGACAACACCCCTTTTAATCCTCTCGGATTGTCATGTACTAATAAATGATAAAAACCATAGGTCAATAACAGTCGAGCACACCAAATTAAAACTCATCCAACCTCTGCCCGTTTCGTTATATCTCAAGGCTAGCCTGGCTAGGTTGTCTTTGTGGTCTTAGAAATGCAAAATACAGAATACCTTTTAAAAGGAGAGATTTTGTTTTCTCTCACCCCCTCTCTCGATTTTCACCATTGTTATAAAACTTCGTACATTATTGGCTCATATCAAATTTTCCATCGAGGAAATATTCTGAAACCACACTACCGTGTGATTCAAATAAAACTTGACGACCCACATAATCTCCAATTTAAGCAAATATTATGTCGCGAACACATAATTATCATATATGGCCTGGAAGAGTATGTTCTCCAAAATAATTTGATACCATGTTTATGTGGAATTTGTAAACGGTGGTTGATCAAGAGGTATTCCTTGCAGTGAACTCTAATGAATAAATTCAGATGTCAATCATGTCAATATCGTACAACGTTTGCATTAACATCCATTTCAAAACACTTTTTCAAATAATTTACATTATAATTGTTTAAAAACACTGTTTAGTATAAATTCTCAAGTTAATTCAATCGAAACAGGATCTGCAACTGTTTATTAACTCATGTATATTGTGACATCATTAGCATCTGGATTCATTCATTGCAGTCATGCCTTACTTTGGCGCCAGTCACCACTGCAAAGAATACCTAGTGATTATCCAAATGTTAACACATATCACATAAATATGGTATCAAATTATTTGGGAGAAGATCCTTTTCCAGCCATATGTAATAATTATGTGCTCATGACATATTTTTCCTTAAAATATGGATTTTGAGGTTTCTTTTTTTTTTTTTTTTTTACTCACACGGTATAATTTCGTGCCTTTGACGCGTATGTACATTTTGAAACAATGGCGCCCTAATGAAGGCGCCATTCTTTATACATGATATCTAGGGAATTTATATTCTTTTCACTATCTCTGAAACAGACGGGGGTCCATACATTTAGTTTACAATTGAGATGCTTCATATGAATCAGTTTTAAGACTTACATATTTTACTATTGTGGATGTATAGAACTGAAAATGGACTGACAAATGGAGTATTCTTGTAATACAAAGGTTTATTCAAATGCACTTTTCCAAAGAACACTTTAAAATATTATATTCATCAATATATTTTAGTAATTTCTGTTCAAAACATTACAGGCATCGCCTGAGTAATCACATTGTATAGGGATTGTAGGTTTATACAATGGGGATTATTGTAAAGTTCTTTCAACCACTTAACTTCGATTGTCAAAATGTCATCTGGGCGATCATCTCACTTTATTACAAGAATTACGTGAAATCAATCAGACCAATTGTAACTCGAAACCGATATGATTAAATTACACTTGTCAAAATTTGTCGTAATAGGAGACAAACATCATGACATCTGAATCGAATTTCGTTTGCTGTCATATAAGAGGATCGAATCAAGTTTTTGCCAGGGGCAAATGTTCCCTCTTTTGTCTGATGAAAACAGTCCATAAACCAATCACCGGTATACTTTTCTCTTTTCTTTTTTCTTCGAACGCTTCTGCAGAACGCCAGTAAACCAGCGGCGCTCGGTACGATGGCTACCGGGTGAGAAGAGGGGATCGGGGAGCCAGGCGGCTGGTGCACAATAAGAACTACTCGCGCGAACTAGTATTCCCCTTCCCCCTTTCGGCTTCCGCAATCATTTTTGTTATTTTTACGCATTGTACGGCCCGTGTTGCCCGGATAGGGCTGAGTGATAATCGGTACATATCAGTCAAGTTTAGCATGGCTATGACAGAAATACCCTGGGGGCAAAACCGATGAATATTAAGCAGGAAAGGTCGTGCTCTTTTGCTGAAGTTAATTCACCCAAGACTTGCCCCTGAGTCTTTCATGCGTGGAGCTCAGCGCGTCTACAGTCCGACGCGTTAATTATTATTGTGGCCTGACATAACATGGACAGGAAGACCAATGGTTATGACTAAATGGAACACTTAATTTGATGGGCTCAAAATCACGTCGCAGCCGAAAATCTTTTCAAATGGTACAACATAATTTGGAGATCGTAGTGATTGACATATTACAGTTTGGGACAAGAAGATGTTAACTCCAAGGAGAGAGGGGGAGGGGGTGCGAAAGTTAATAACTCTCTTATATAAGTCGATTGTTTAAATGGTCTGTTTTCAGGACAGCCTCGAATGTTATCAGAATCTCAAACACCAAATAAATGATTTTTGAAGAACGTAGAAGATGAAAGAGACGGATCGACATAACAAAAAATCTCGGGAGAATCGGATCAGTTTGAAGATATAGTTGAATATCTTAAGATGAGTTTGGACAGAACCCAATATGATTGTGCTTTTGTGTATACTAAGAACATAGGTGATGCTAGTTATAGTAGTAGAAATTGAGTACTGAAAAATAAACATGGAGTTACAAGCTATAATACCCTGTATATACCTGCTTTAGCGATCTAAGTGTGATCACTCTTTTCAGCTTTGTATACTTCAAAATTACATGAATTAGGGGTAATGTAAACAAAATAGATGTAGGCATTTCTCTATAAAATTGCTGCAACTGCCCTAATTTAGACATTATAAATATCAGTTTCAGATGAAATATAAACAAATTGATTAGAGAAAATAAAAGAATAATGAAAACATGAAATATGAAGTTTTTCATGTAGATAGTCTGCTCGGGGCGGAAGCAAGGGGATAGTTTTGAACTACACTGTATTTGGGGGAAAATGGATTATCAAAGAGAGAGGGTTGCGATATTATTTCATGATACTCCTTCAGATTCTTTCCAAGAAATGCAATCCTTTTTAGGCAGGTTTTGCCACAACCCCGGATTCTAGAGTTCTATTTTGCACCTCTCCAGTCCCTCAACCCTTTTATAAAGTAATCGTTCGAACGTTCATATAAACCTTATCTTAGATTCTCAGACATGGGCACTTATTATAATGTATCTTAAGTCTTAAAATGCTAGCTAAAATGCGCTTTTATCAAATCGATGTGTGATGGGGGCATGTTAAGAATGAATAAAAAAGAATAGAAGATTATCGATAAAATTGATACATTCTTTTCCTTCCACTGACGAATTTCTATCACTGATTACTGCTTACAATAAACTTTATATTTCTAATTGAAAATTGAGTAGAATTTTGAAGAGTTTAATGAAAGGAATAATGATTCTTTGCTTCAGCATGAATGTTATCATGATTACAGGCCTTCGAAAGTGTCAGGCGTCAAACTTATGAGCCAAATCTTAAACAATCGTTATTGAAAGAACCCATAACAAATGAACAATAATTTCATACCAATGGGAAGAAGATCAAGGTCATGGGTGCTAAAAGGACGTGTAATTAGCCTCATAAACCTGCTAAATATACACAACTTCCAGCAAAGGACTGCATGTTTAAAAGAATAATCTCATGATTTATTCATTCCGACTTCACGGCACGCGCGCGCACGCGAACTGACAAACACGTGTTTAATTTTCTGGCAAATCTACATGATCTAAGCGCCACGATAACGATTGTTCTTAAGCAGCTTGCCGCTAATCGTGCTTTATGTTTTAACATTTTTCGTGGATGATCTCTGTTGAGAAGGGGTCGGCGACAGGAAATAAGCAGTTGTCTTCACAATTGCTCTTGAAACATCAGTGGTCGCGAAATCAGTCGGTTTTAACTATGAATTGTATCTGGGAATCTTTATCCCTCTAAGATGTCGACGTGGACCGTGACCGTTTATTATTTGATTTGGCTGCCTTTGCCTTTGCAACAATTGAAATGCACAGATTCTATAAACCAACAGGCGGTATGCGCACTGGAGTTTGAGCGCGAGCTATGGTCATGATAAAATGTATAAAGGGAAAATTAGAAAAGGTTTGGTTATCTATTTTATTTCCTGTTTGTATGGTTCAGTGGCGTCACGATCCTTATGAATATCAAATCAGGAAATATTAGTATTCATGCCGGAAATGTAGCAATATGCTAGTTTCTGCATCTCCATCCAAAACTATGGAGTTCTGGTTCCATACAATAATAACAAAAACTGAATAAAAACGATACCACAGTTTATAATTTGTGCTTAATGCCTGGCATTGAGGTAACAAAAAGGATCGAACAATATATTTAGCGAATACGAATATTCCTGCATGTGGACAAAAAAAAACACAGAAAAGTTCGTGTGCCGATCGAGTGTAGACAAACTTAAAGGTCAAGTCCACCGCAGAAAATGTTGATTTGAATAAATCAAATAAATCAAACTAGCAAAACGCTGAAATCAAAACCGGATGTAAAATAAGAAAGTTATGACATCTTAAAGTTATGCTTAATTTCTTTTACAAAACAGTAATATGCACAACTCAAGTGAGACAGTCGATGATGTCCCTAACTCACTATTTATTTTGTTTTTTATTGTTTGAATTATACAATATTTCATTTTTTATAGATTTGAATATAAGGACCAAATTGACTGAATCATATAGTATTAAACAATGCTCATTCCACTTGTTAAGAGAAGAATTCAAAATTGTTTCACTTGACGATAAGGAGAAAAATAGAATATTCTCTATTTCATATAAGAAATAGTGAGTGGATGACGCCGTCGGTCTCCTCATTTGCATACCCACCAGGATGTGCATATGACTGTTTTGTGAAATTAAGCAAAACTTTAAAATGTCATAACTTTTTTATTTGACATCCGATTTTGATGAAATTTTCAGTGTTAGGCTTGTCGGATTCTTCTCTTTTTATTAAAATCAACTTTTTGTTGGAGTGGACTTATCCTTTAAGGCGCCGTTTCGTTTCGAGAGTTAATTAATCTATTGACAGGACGGATATGCAGATGATATGAAGCTATTGATTTGAATCTATGGAGAAAAAATAAACAAACATAAACACTGAAAGTTTCATCAAAATGGGATGTAGAATGAGAAAGTTATGAAATTCTAAATTTACATAATCCCCGGTCTTCACCTCTTGGGGGTCCTACTTGGTTTGAATATGCAACAGCATATTTCTTATTCTTACAACATATTAGATAACGTGTTAGTGAATTTTGAATTTACTTCGATTCCGAGGGGGGGGGGGGGGCAGTCGGATTGGAAACGGAAAGGGAGTGTGGCCCCAACATCTTAAACTGCATGTGTACAGGAGCCTCATGTTGCTGATGAACAGTCTGTACAAATAAAATCCAAGCAACTCGCTCCATCCTATTATTCTACTATATAAACATATATATATATATATATGAAGAGTTTATTTGCAAAAGGGGTTAGGTCCACTTTGGACCATTCCGAGAAAGACCATGTTTTTTTATTCTCACTTATTGCAATATTCTTATGAGAAACTAAATTGTCATGATGTACTACCCTATCAGGTGAACATAAAATTGGGTATAAAAGAAATCTACCTGTCTTAAATTTTTTTCTATATATTTTTAAAAAAATTATCATTGTGTACCTAACCCCTTTTGCAAGTTAACTGAAATGAATCCAATCTCTTTTGATTAAAAAAGCGATTTTTCTTTGCCACTTTCATTCACGTTTTCATTTGAATTTCTAATTGTTTTTGGTATCATCAGAGTGACTAAAAATTTAGAGGTTTAGAGACAGAAAACAATAAAATTTATGAAAAATGGACCTAACCCCTTTTGACAAATGAGTTGTTCAGAAGTGTTTGGTTGCAAAATGGGTTAGGTCCACTCCAAGAAAATATTTGTTTTAATTCTCCCATATTGCAATATTCTTATGCGAAACTGAATTTTCATGATACCTTACCATGAGAAGATAAAATTGGGTATAAGAGAAATCTACATGTCTTCATATTTGTTAAGATATTCTTTTCCAAAAAAATTGTGTGGACCTAACCCCTTTTGCAACTAAACTGAAATGGACCTAACCCCTTTTGAAAAAAAAAAAATATTTTCTTTGCCATTTAGCTCACTTTTTAATAGGAATTTCACCTTTTCTTTGGCATAATCTCATAGAGCTCCTAAAATCTATACATTGAGACATAGATTTAGATTTTATTCATTTTCCGTTCACAAAGCACAACAAAATCAAAGTAACAATACATAGTCAAATTTAAAGTACAATATCAATCGGAATATGCGTAAGAATTAGAAGGTATAAATCAAATCAAATTTGATGAAAAATGGACCTAACCCCTTTTGCAAGTGAGCTCTTCATATATATATAGTATAATATATATATATATATACATGTATATATTTATATTTATATATATTTCAAAACTTATATCAAACGTTCAGAGATAAAGGTTGACTTCTTTGGTAAATACAAGTATCAATTGTGTTGCACAAGTATTTATAATTTCGATGGGGAGAAGAGAAAAGGAAAAAAGAGAAATATAACGAACATGAAATTGCAATCAAATTCATAAAAACACATGGAGTCATTTTTAGGAATACTAGTAATACTTATTTTCTCATCCTTCAACATAATTGGTTTTATTGTGCATAATTGCATGGCAGAAATTGTTTCATAAAAAAACACTGATCATAGTACATCAATAGGTGTGCCCAAACGTTACAAAAGCTACTGGATTCAAAGAGGAAATTAGTGAAACTGAAATCGCCACGTATAGTTCAGGGGATGGTTTTGTGAAGCTTACAGTCCCTGATTTTCACTATTTGTTATAAGCTACTGAAATCATTGCATCTGATTGGCTCAGGGCAACTTTGTCAGTGAAAGTCACAGATAGGATACAACTTTAATACTCACACCGGGTTGTCGAGTTGGAAGTCGAGACAGGTGATTGGGAAACGAAAAATCATTTCCGCAAGACCGCGTCGTGTAGAAGGCCCCCGGCTCCACGATCGATTTTAAATATTCATTAACATTAAAGGGGTTCACTCTTATAGAAAAAAAAGGAATATTTTTATTGTCACCCATGAATCCATTTTCATATTTTACTAATTTGACTCCCTTTAGCTTCTTTGGTATCAGCCATATTTTTTTCTTACCCTTCATCTCTCACACACACTCTCTCTCTCTCTCTCTCTATATATATATATATATGTATATATAATTGGTGTTTTACACTAATTATATGTGGATTATATGTATGTTCATGTGTGTGTGTGTGTGAGAGAGAGAGAGGGTGTGTCCATGTATATATACACAATCATGTCCCTCTGATGACAACCTTTTTTTTTCAATGGAATGTCTATCTATCATATGCTCCCCCGTTTCTCTACATAATCATATATACAAATAAATTGATTAATTAATCAAACAGGAAAAAAAACAAATAAATGAATCATAATTATTAAATTAGAAATAATAAGAAAAAATAATTATGAAATACAATGAAATTAGATTAGAATAGATATTTTGAATCAAATGAAAAAATATAAATGAACAAATAAAATGAAATTGTGCGATTAATACACACTTAAAATGATGGCAACATACTGTCCACTGTGTTGGGTAATGTATGTTGGTAATATGTATATATATATATATTCTAGGCAATTGTTATCCAATTGAGCAAATTTATTAACCAATTATTATTTTTTTACCCAATTTGGGCAGATTTAACCAATAGTTGTGTGGGCAGTATGTTGCCCAGGGTTGGTTAAGAATTTGTCATTTTTTGCACAACTATTTTAAGAGTGTAAATGAAAAGATGACTTGTTCA
Organism: Lytechinus pictus; assembly: GCF_037042905.1. Classification (NCBI taxonomy): domain Eukaryota; kingdom Metazoa; phylum Echinodermata; class Echinoidea; order Temnopleuroida; family Toxopneustidae; genus Lytechinus; species Lytechinus pictus. The sequence continues at coordinate 11,284,072 of NC_087263.1, read as the reverse complement.
ATAAATAATATTAACATACGAACGAATATATCAAAATCAGAAATTCTTAATATTGTGAAAAGGGTAAAAAAGTTATTATTGCTCACATTAACATTTCCATAACATAACCATTCTTACAAACAAGACATGAGGAAGAAGAAGAAGAAGAAGAGGTAGAAGAAGAATGTGGAAATATTGATAATTAGAGAAGAAGCACAAGTATTCTTTTTTTTCTTCAATTGGATAACGGGACATGTGCTCAGGTAGGCTCACCTGTGCTGTTAATCTTTACTTAAGGCATGTTAGGACCTTATCGGTGTGCAAAGTCAGATAAATTTTATGTACAATAATGACTGGTGTTGCAAAATTTCTGTAAGATCCTGCAAAATCAACTTCTTGGTTACGTTTCGGCCAATTCACCTACACGACAAAGGCCCTTTTTTCAAGTGAAATTAATGCTTTCTGTGGATTTCGCATATTGCTTTGATTCTTGTGATTTTTGTTATGGTACCGCCAAAGTTAAGTGACACTGAAAGTAATCTAATCTAATGAAAAAAAATGACACACATCCATTTCCAATAGATTGTAACTTTATTTGTTGTAAATCAGTTTGTTTCATTCCAAGGGGGATATAAAATAATACCTCGGCGTTCTTGTACCTGATCGTCATATAAGGAAGCAATTAAAATGAAACTAATTATGCATTTTCTAAAAATGCTTTTAGAAAACTCCTTCCAAAGTATGGTAGGGGGATGACTTAATAAAACGCCCAAAAGCGTACATCACTTTCGGTGCCTTCCAAAATTATTACAACTTTACCGCTTTTCCCCCATTACTCGACACTACTATTCTACTCTTTGTAAATTGGCCTATATAAATGTGAAAGCAGTTTATACGTGTGCAAGACGAAGGCACGTTAAAGAGTGTCTGAATAATCAAATAAAATGCCCTGATTTCCTCTTCGAGCTGCTGTGAAAATCCTCCGTGAATACTGCCGCATCCGCATGCATTCTCCGCGCTACGGCCACCCGCTGATATCGCCAAGAACAGCGAGCGGGCCAACTATCGACATCCCCGCCGTAGCCCTGGCAGCGGTGTCAAGGACCGCGTGGCATGGAAGTTCGCACCAAAAATTTTGTGGAAAAAACAATGAATTATTTTAATTCATTTCTCTATTTGCGGCGTATAAACGATCTCAATCGAAATCTTTTCATCACCCCAAGGCAGGCGTAATATTTTTGCAGGCTTTCTGAATGAAGGTGAGAGGATATTTCGTCACAATCAAACCAAATAATGGCACTATAACGCTATCAAAGGACAGCTTGCCGAAAATTAATAAAACAACATTTCCAGAGCTTCAGTATTATCTTGATATATCCAGAATAATATATAAACCTGAAAAAATTATATTTTGACAGACTCCTTACTAATCTAGTTTTTTTCAATTAAAAGAGAGTGGGCAGAAAATAACAAAAATATATGTATCATATCGTAAAGCATTTACGCAACGAACAAACAAGGTGAAGGGGAAATAAAGAATCGGTTAAAGTAATTTCATGATTTCATGCTAACATCGATTAGTGAATATGAAAAAGAATATAGAACAAGAGAACTATCCAAATTTGGAATAGAGAATACGGCAAAGAAGGAAAAGAGGGAGATGACGATGGTGATGAAGGAGGAAGAGGAGGGGACGACAAGAAGAAGAAAGTGAAAGAACACTGAGAGAAAACGAAGGAGACAAATAAGCAGAAGAAAGAGAAGAAGGAGGAGGAGGAGTAGGAAGAGGCGAAAAAAGAGAAAGAAGAAGGAAAAGAAGAGGAAGAGGAAGAAAAAGAAGTCGGAGGAGAATAAGAAAGATAGGAGGAGGAGAAGGAGATGAAGAAGAAAAAAAGAAAACCCAAAGAAAAAAGTAAAAAGAGAAGAGAATCTCGAAGGCTAGAAAACATTAATCTTTGTCACATGGTACGCATAATACAGAATAAGGATAACAAACACATGCCATTTACGATCTCCACAAATCAAATTTAATCATAATTAAATTCCAAGTATCCAAATTACACAACGCAAATGCAAAAAAAAAGAATAAGAATAAGAAGACGAAAAAGGAAGTAGAAGGGAAGAAAAGGAAAATAAAATAAAGAAAGAAAGGAGACATCTATTTGACTGAATTTATTTCTTGTTATCCATTTATTAATTCATTTAATTTTAATTTACTTACAAGGTTATTTCATTAATTGATTTATTATTTGTCTATTTATTTATCATTCGTCTAATGACGAAAAATTATTGCACACATTTTTTTACATTAAAACCCATCTCACACAGTGTAATCGTCAGACAAAGAAACAAAAAACTACCTTGAATTTATGCCGAAGTAGAATTAAAACTAGAGTCTTAAAGAAGTTATGAAACTACAAGAAGCTAGGTATTAATTCATTCCCTTAAAAATAGAGAAAACTCAGCAAAATTCCCCCAAATTTGTAAGAAGAATGATAAAATGTGATTATGATAGAAAGGGACGTCGATTCTTTTCATTTTGCGTGTGGCACGCGCCCGCTCGTCACCCCCGTCGGGATGGCTTGACGAGCACACGTGTGCCTGTGTAAAAGGGCACTGCTATCTAAGTTAACAACGCAAGCAGGCGAAAAATCTCACTGGCTGAATTTATACGTGAATAGCAACAAAAATAATAGAAAAAGTGGGGGAGTGAAAGGAAATAAATAACGAGAGACAACTAGAAAGAGTCGCTTCGCATTGGGATCACATCGCGGTGTTCCGCGGTTGGTGGTACTGCATTAGAATCGTCACAGGGTCACATTTGTGCATGTTTTGAATAGACCCGGGGCTGAAAATTGCAGTGATGGAAATAGTGAAAAGCAGCTCAGTGTCCTGTTTGCGAACCACGATCGTCATATCGTTTTTCTCCCGTTTTGTAATCGTTGTTTTTATCATGGAAATTGTGCGATGGTGTAAATTTGTAGAAATAATAATTTGAATAGGGCATTGGTTTTGAGTGGTGGGGTGTGAATTACAAACGGGCTTACTCGCGCTCGGCGGTATGCGTATTGAGTTTATTTCAAAAAGCTGATGTGCATTCATAATCCTCGCGACCTTTTGTAAGGGGGCGCGGAAAAACAAATATAGCAGATACCAAACCCAGAAAGGAAGAAAACTGATACGACAATACAGAAGTGTCAAAAGCCACACTTTCCAATCCGTGAATTCATTGTCTGATCGGTATTTGTGAATAATTATATTTCCCAGATTTACTCTTTATTAACATTGAGCGAAGAATTTAGCTGATTTTTGATTGAAGGACTTAGCTTAATGAAATTTTATTTCACCATAAAATTTCCCAATTCTTAATAGATTCTTAAGAGTCATGTACTTTGAGTGTGATCAATCCTGCCTTCCAAGAAAATTAGAATCTCTACGCAGCCCCCTTAAAAATACATAGAATAAAATAAAGAAAAATCTGGAAATGCATTCTCCAAAAAGCCTAAGTTTGAACAATTTTACGGAATAGCAAAGATATTCTAAGTAGGAGTAATTTATCTTTTTTTTCTTTTTTAGTAAAGGGGAAAATCAGTGAAACAAAATTTAAAAGTGTGGACAACGCTATTACTCCTTGGCACTTCTCCAACCTTTAACATCCTTTTTTTTTTTTTTTCCTTTTTAGATTGATCATTATTGAGCTAATGTAAGCACCTTGCAGTAAACTATACAATTATCCACTGTCTTGTATAGGTGAGCTATCAGGGCTGCTTCTTTCCGAAGACGGTACCCATATTTTGAAATTTGCGCAGTCTTTTATTATGAAAACAAACAAAACAAATCAAACATATTATTGTTGTTTACTGCATTTTCAAGTATGGTGGAATATTGTTATTATAAATGGTAGCGGAAATATTAATAGTAGTCTTCTTTGCCGTCGTGGCTATTGCAATTAGCAAGCCTACCTATGTTATAAAAACAAGTGTTAACGCTAACATCACTGAAAAGCGTATTACTGTTTTTGTGATTGTTCATATCGGAGCATGCAACGTACATAACACAGGCGACATAAAATCATGGTCATGAAAGAGGATTTCAGGAGAAGGGAATGCAAAAAAAAAGGAAAACAAAAGAAAATAGAAGCTGGATTAATCAACCCCCAGCAAGTCATCATTATGATTTATCGATCGGCCAGGGAATGGAAAGAAAATAACAGAGTGGGGATTTATTCGAACTCTCTTGGAGCGAGATCCATGTGTCTATCTTTGGTAGAACTTTATCGAAGAGGGTAGAAAATGCGCGCGCTTTTCACCTGCCGAAGTTTCCGTTCTGCCCTCGCAGTCCCTTTCTAACGAAGGGGGGTACCGGGGAAGATGCACCTGCACCATCGCTAGATCTCTTGCATAGTTAATACCCCCAAAAGCCACCCTATTACTACACTCAAACAGTCTTTTTTAGAGAAAGAAGTGTATATCTACTGCAGAACTACTATTTCGTTTGTTTGTTGTTGAAATCAAATCTGAAATATTGAATGATTTGAATCTGTTTTATAACTATGTCATTGAATTGTTAAATTCCATATTCTTTTTTACTGGAGGGGGGGGGGCATAGATTTATTGCTGGTGAAGCGAGAAACAAGCATATTTTTTTTCTCCGGTGCACAACGCATATGACATTTATATCCCATGAAAAGGCATTAGATTTTGCTGAATTACTTTGTTAGAGAATCAGTATGATATCGGGGTTAGTTACGGAGTGCTTAAGAATTGTATAGCAGTGTCATATTTGACAGAGGTTTTGTTAAAGGGGAATCCAGCTTTGGCCATAAAATTTTGTGTTGGGAAGGAGAAAAATAAACCAAACATAATAGTGAAAGTTTGAAAGAAATCGGACAAGCAAAAGAAAGTTATAGCTGCTTTAAAATTGAGATCACTAATAGTATGTAGATTTCAAATTGGCAACTGGGTAAGTAAATTATGACAAGGGGAAAGGACAACTTTCCCATAGGCCATGTACTTTATTATCAGGGATTTGTGGTTTTCTCCTAAGAACCCATTCCCCTGGGGCAGTAATCTAAATAACCCAGGTAGTATATTGTTTTATGTCCTCATGAAAAAATATATAATTTGAAATAAACTATTGGGAAAAATGACATTTTAGCCATAATATGTTTTGGAGTACATGGAAGAGTAGTCATTGCCTTACATCACTATGACATCCCATATGCGGCCAATTTGAAGTCTCCATGAGTATAGTAATTACCAAAATTTACAACTTAAAAAAAATCATAACTTTCTTGTTGTTTGTCCGATATTGTTCAAACTTTCACCTATCAACTTGTCTGATTTTTCTTTTTCTTATAAAAACAAGTTTTTATTTGGGTTGGATTCCCCTTTAATGATCAAAATGTGAATTTTGTTGCGATTTTTTTCAATACAAACTCAATAGGAACAGAAGAGGTGAAACGATCTTGGTATAAAAGAAGGACAATGAGGAAAAGGTTTACTATTCACTTTACCTATAAGAAGTAGGTCTTCTTTATAGATAGTCTAAAGACTCATGGGTTAAACCAACTTTAAATCTATCTTACAACAAGAGTTGCGATAGATTCAAATCAGGCTCCATTTTGCTCCGGCGACAACTGTAAAATCTGCAAATTAAACCAAACATAAAGCCTAACCTCCAACAATAAATAAGCCATAATGTTTATCTTTACATTATTCTGAACCAAAACCTTTATTAAATCCCAAGTCTAATCTCATGTCCTCTGACATGCCTGATATATTAAGATCGGAGTAAATGTCACTTCACCTGCAAATTCAAACGCAAGTTGCGATTGATCTAAATCATGTAAATACATCATTTAAAAGCAATCGCAGATTGGGCTTGATGTGCATCTATCGTAATCCATTGATATACCGTGGAGGTTCCGTGGCCGAGTGGTCTAAGGCGCCTGGCTATACATGAAAAAGTCCGGGGTTCGATCCTAGTTCGAGGCATTTAATCTACAATGCTCTTTTATCTTGCTTTCAAATAAAATTGAAATGCTATATGCGTTATCGGTAACTAGGTGTGGGGTTCGATCCCCGGCTGCGGCAGCTATGTTCGTGAGCAAGGCATTTAATCTACAATGCTCTTTTATCTTGCTTTCAAATAAATGGAAATGCTATATGCATTATTGGTAACCAGGTGTGAACCTGTAAAAAAAAAAAATATATATATATATACCGGCCCCTTATCTACTTTCAAATCAGTCTTATTGCCATTTGCTATACACTGCACTTGATCTAGTTCTTATTCATTCTTATTTCAAGTTTGTATGTATAATTTCACTTCGTCTATTTTACTATTTGTTTTACTTTGTCATAATAACTTTTGGTACATAAACAGTTGGTTTATCCTTTCACCTTCTTCCTTTCCTTCTCATTATTTTTCTTCCTCTTCTTCTTCTTCTTCTTTCTTCTCCTTCTTGTTGTTGTTGTTCTTTTTCTTCTTCTCCTCCTTCCTCTCTTTTTTCTTTATCATTCTCTTCTCTCTCTACGAGGACATAAATTTAGTTTTTCTCTTTATACGAGGACATAAATTTAGTTCTTCTCTCTCTACGAGGACATATATTTATTTCCCAGGGCTTGTTTTTGTTTTTCTATATTTCCTTTATATTGAAAAATTAGAGCATGTAGAATGGTCACAGAATAAAGATATTTTATGGATTTTTACCTCGCGTCCGTTTCATAGGCCTTTTTTTTTTTTTAGTAATATCAAATAGATCATTAAATTACAGAAAAGACGTCCTTATTGAAAGTTAAAAGGACACATTTATGTTACCAATGATTTAGATTTAAAGGAAAAAATATAATCAAAATAAAGAAAAAAAGGTAAAGTCTGGAAGGTATGGCCATTTTAGAGAAGGACACCGGCATTAAGATCAGGGCCTTAAATGAAGAGGAGGGGGCTTGGAGACAAAATCAGTGACCTGATTCATTAAAGTTGTTCATGTTATTATATATTCCATGACAGTTTAAAGCTACTGAAATCATTAAAGTTAAGTGGGTGATCATAAACCTTTTTAATAACCTTTGCATTGGTTCTTATAACAAATTTTGTTGTAGCGGGCCCCACGGGTCTTCAATGAAGCTTGGGGTGGGGGATTTGTACTCAGGCTTGCAAAACGCCACATACAGCTGAATTACAACTCGTGAAAATATAAATTGAGATGTTATGCATTTTCTTACCATGGGTTGATTTTCTGCATAATGGTCCCACTCGTAGGCTCCACTTGATGGTTGAGGGGGCATTTGAGGATGAGGCCCTGGATGGCCAGCGATAAGTCCACCCATACCTAAGCCGTAGCCCCCCGCTTGATGGTGACCATGGTGGGGATGATGCGGGCCACTATACTCAATCATCCTCTGCTGCTGTGTGTCCGACTCCGTTATCATCTGTTGAAGATGGAGTATGTAATTGATGGCTGATCGAAGCGTCTTGACTTTTGAGAGTTTCTTGTTCCTGGGTTCGGTCGGAATTTTTCGTCGAAGTCGAATGAAGCCGTCGTTGACGAGCTGAACGCGACGCCTTTCCCTGGCATTCCTCCGCTGTACGAGATGGGGTTCCTTCTCTTTCGGCGCCGACCGCACGGCCGATGCCTTGGCAACGCTTCCACCTTTCTCTCCGCCAGCACCGCCAGATGATGCGGATTCTGAAGAGTTTGCGTTTCGGGAGCCGCTCTTGCGCTTCAGTTTCTGGAGGTTCGAATTCGTTTGGGATCTCGTTTTACACGTTGAAGAAGTGTTTGTAATCTTATTCCCGTTAATGTCGGATGTCATTTGTGGTAAAGATGAACAAATAGATATTGATGGTTGGTGTTGGATGATAGCAGCCATACTTTTAAAAGTAAAAATGTTCCAAATCGAAATCTGAAAAAACGGGTTCTGAAAACCATGCAAGATTCCTTTCCTCTGAAGGTTGATATAGGGTAAAATACACCTTTTCTGGCAATAACTTAGATTTCTCGCTCAAAGATGCATGTAGATGACAGCTGGTAACTTGATATCTGCAAACAAAATTGTTCCACTGAGATTTGGAAATGTGAATATCCCATGTCGTTGAAGGGAAATATATATGCATATATCAGTGACGTCACACGAAATGGAATTATTGAGTGCTCTAACGAGCATGCGCAGGTCCACACATCGGTGCGAGAACGTCAATGCTATATCGCTCGCTATCCCCTCCTCCAAGTCCACTGCACTCGAATATATCTTGCCCCACACCCACCCTGCCCCACCCCCTCTCTCTCTCTCCCTCTCCCTCTCTGCCTCTGTACCTACCTTTATTAATGTTACCCCTTTATTTTCAATGTGTGTATTACACGTCTTATGGGCACTTACACTCAGGATAAATGTGAAGGAACACTGGCTTTTTTCACGAGCTCTAATGTGCATTTCACAGGCACTGGATCATTCGTTCATATCAATTAGTAGACAAGTTGAGTTTTACAGCATTAAAAAAATATCCAATGAGCTTAGCAATGATTTTTTTTTCAAAATCGGATATAAAATAAGAATAAGAAAGTTTTGACATTTTTCGCTTAATTTCACAAAACAATTATTGTATGCGCATTCTGGTTGCTATGCAGATAAGGGGAATGATGACGTCACCAATTCAGTATTTTGTTTATTGTAAGAAATATACTATTTTTTTTCTTCATTGGCCTGTGAGACAAACTTCTCACTGAACATGTGGAATTACCGTTGTTTTATCACTTTATGATTAAGTTAAGTTGGTCATTATTGCAAAATCTGTAAAAATTGATTATTTTGAATAATTCAAACAATAAAAATAAGAAATTCTGAAAGATGGACATCATGGACTCTCTCTCTCTCTCTCTCTCTTTGAACGTTACTAAGTTTTGCCTATAACCGTTTTGTGAAAATTTAAAATGTTTCAACTTTCTCTATTTGCAACCAATTTTGATGAAATTCCCAGAATAATGCTTGTTTGATTTTCCTCTATTGATTCAAATCAACACTTTTTTTTCTGGAGTCTTGACCTTCGATTTACTGAAAAAGATTAACCTGAGTGGTTACTCAATTGAAAGTACAAACACAATGTTTTATCACATTTAATATTTGATAAGATGTGCAAATCAATGGCATATACATATATTAATGTAAGTATACTATCTTTCCCTTCTCTTTCTTCTCTCTATCCTTGTCCTTAACGAGTCCTTCTTCCTTTAATACAGACATGTCCCTGACAAGCATGACAAGTTTTCGCTGCTAGGGACTTATGCCTTTTTCTGTTAACAAATACGTATTCATACCACTTCAGGAAAAAATATTTTTTTTTTATATATAGTGAAATTGTATTTTGTGAAAATGGAAGAAAATAAATGCTTCTTTGAATAAAAAAAAAAATACTATACATTAAATGCAATTGTGGAGCTATGAAATATGAAATCAGAATTTTGGGGAGAAAAGAGGACCACTCGTTCTTGAACCCCTCTCATTCATAATTTGCTGATCTAAAGGCGACCGAACACCTGACGACTGGTCTCCGACCCGATTTTAGAATAAATGTTGTAGAATTTGATGCTAATATTGAGACTTGGAATATCTTACTGGGTAATGTTCTAAATCATCGTACGAATACCTATGATCAAATTTGTGACTATGCTATCATCCTTCTTAGAATAAAAGCGAATTTAATTTCTAGTCGTAATGACGTCATAGCAGTCGTACGATTGGCTACGATTTGAAACCAATTGGACTTTACTCCGAAATAAGGGCTTGTAATCTTTCAAAATGGTTATAATATTATTATTTCAATTAATTTTAACCTCAAATAAAATGATATGTTCCATTCACATCTTCAGAAAATGAGAAAAATTCGATATGTTCCAAAATCGGGTCGCAGACCAGTCGTAAGGTGTGCGGTCGCCTTAACACTTCATTTTACAAAAAAAAACTGACTAATTAATTGTTTTGGTAATTTTTGTAATCAGTTTGATTGATGGCTTTATCTGTAAAGTAGTATTGCTTAAAAAAGAATGAATGCATTTTCCCATCAACAGTTCAACAAATTCACGTAAGTGAATGGCAAACGAACAATCGTAATCAGACCGTAGGTCAAGATTTAAACAGAGTGCAAATTTTTAGATTTGAAGAAATCTATTCTACACAGTATTATAATTGTTTTACTGAGCACTGAACTATTGGCTTTTGGATCGCAGCTGGGATGGGAAGCGGTCAACATCCTTAATCTATCAATTCTAATGCATCCCCTTCTCCAACCTGATTGGTCATCACAACTCTCTAATGCCCTTTTTGTCTCCTTGTTTCTAGTGTTGCTGTTGCATGTCTATGGTCTATATTATGTTTGTTCCACTTAATATGTTTGTCATTTTGCCTCCGACGAAGATTCTGCTAGGATCGAAAGCTTAGGCCCCTTTTGACTCTCTAATTCTAATGCACCTTAAAATTTACAGTTTGATTATTTTTCATTAAAAAAAGTTTCCACCAAATCATACATACACTGTCAAACTAATTTGTTCACATACACATATAATTCCATTCAAAGTAAACAAGTACAATAATTGTAATCAATATCAGATCAAATTCAATCGCTGTAAGTAAACTGGTGATTATCTTGTAACTAATAATTCTGTAACGGTATTTCAAATAATCTAGCATAAAATGATATTACAACCTCGACCAGACAATTCTTAAGACTTTTTTCTTTGTTTTGCCATAGTATTAATTAAATTTTTTATTTTAATTTTATTTTATTTGTCTTCTTTACCCAGGGTAGCCTGTTCAGTGGTTTAGACACTGTTGTCAACCAGGGCCCTGCACAATGCATATATACATAAAACAATCAAAAGAAAACATTTTATACAACACATTAAAAGTCGACATTGTTACAATGTAATACGAAGAGAGAAAAATGATTTGAGTTCTTGAGATTAATCAATCAATTCAGTTCAAATCATACAAGAAATGGTGCATTGAAAATGTTAAAATATACATAAGAACGCAGTTCATAAAGGCAAATAACTATTCATTATTCATAAAATATTGTACAGAACTCACAATATTTGACATATTAATATTACAGGCGATTAATTTATTCATAAAAAAACAGCCAATCATAACCAATAAAAGTTGACAAATATATGATTCGGTAGTTATGTAAAAAAAAGAAAAGAAAGAAATTAATCATTTCCCATTGCTTAATGATTAATGAAAGTGAATGAAGTTATAATATTAAAAGAAAGGATTGAGAGTTTCCACTCTCCTCGAACCTACATACACCCAACGAACGCCCAAACAACCCCCTCCCCCACATTCAAACATGCTCACACAAAGCCCCCCCCTCCCAACACACAAGAAACACAAAAAAAAAACACAAAATAAAACAAAACACACAACCAAAAGAAAAGAAGTAACTTTTAATATTATTTGATAATTGATATCTGTTCATTGATATCACTTAATGAAACGCGAGATGTTTAACTACCCATGAACAATTGCTAAGTTTTTTATCTCAAACCTAATGATCGATATCACTTCATTGACTAGTGATATCATTACACGCGCCATGTTTAACTACCCATAAACGATCATTTTTAATGAACTGTCATAAATAAATATCATTATTGCGGTTATAGCGTGTTATCGGCAAGAATGAATTCAATTAAGAATAGCGGGGAACCGATTCGGTGAGGCTTTTTGTTTTATTTTCATAGAGTTGTGTATCGGCTTCTGTGTGGGTGTAAGTATGTGCGCTTTGTTTCATTTAAACTAATACAGGAAAAATAAAACCCAATAATAATTGTCAATTTCATTACCAAAGTAATGAAGAGAAACTTTTTTTATAGGATACGCGGAGAGCAATTAACTCTAGCCTGTGTTTTCTTTCTTTCGGTTAAATGAAGCAGGGGAAAATAGGGAGAGTAAAAATTAACAAATCGCCCCCTTACAGATCCCGCCCGCTAGCTCACCCACTGACAGTCATCCGATGTGTTATACATCTTGATATTTCTTCGCCTGAGTGAGAGCTCGCCCTCGCGGAGATGTGGCGATGCGAGATCGTTGCGCGCCGGACTGAAGCATCGCGCCGCACAGGAAACATGGATATCGATTATAACCACTAATAAAAGCGGAGTGTCCCTTCCTCCTCCTCGCGCGCGCGTAGACATTAAATAATCAAAGCTGTTAAACCGGCAGATCTGATGAAAATCTCACCCCCCCCCCTTTGTACCTCCCTATCTCTTTACGTCTCTCCCCTTCTCCCTTTCTCTTACTCACATGTGTCTAAACCATTCTCCCCCCTCCTATCATTTTCCACCCATTCTTTTCTTGCACTACAAATAAACCCATTCCCAAACTTTAAGCCACTCCTCTTTCCCGCGCAGCTTTTGTCGTATCTTGCGAATTTGGCGGAGTTTGGGCTTACACTAAGCCACGGGGCGTTCCTTTATGATCCATTCTTGAAGACGCGCTGCAATAAACCACGCCACGGGAGGCAATCTTATCTGTACATTGTGATCAAAACATAACACTACTTTGCTGTGTTTCTGTCAATCACAGCATTCCACTGTTTTCAAGTTTTCCACATAATTTGGGGGGGGGGGGAAATAGGCTGAGATAACGTTATATAGGCCCTACAGTATGTGTTTATATATTAAACCCATTTGTTGAGATTTATGTTGTGTTTGAGACATATTAATTGCCAAATTTACCGGTTGTCACATCAGATAGCACCTTTCACTTCAGACGAGCTGAAGGAGCATCCCAGATCGGACGTGAAACTGTTACCCGTTTCAAACCAGTAAGTCCAGATGATCAGATGTATTTATATTCATAATTTCACTTACTGTGTAGTATTTTGGCGCCGTTACGCGCCACCACGTGCCAGTTTCGAGGCAGTTTGAGCCACTGCACGCCACTGATCGGCACCCTTTTGACGACACTAGGCGCCACTGCCGCTTTTCATTGGCGCCAACTGGCGCAAGCTGGCGACCACCCAGTGGACTCATAGCATGTGAATGAAACAAAAGATGCACCGAGATAATCATAAAGCTATTATAACATTAAAAATATATATACATACATGTGCAAACGATAAAGCCTCCCTTTGCATATTAGTTGGCAATACTTGAAATTCAGTAGAAATTGCGAGTACTAGAATAAAAAATACTAGTAATTATCATTTCAGTATAAACAATTTAGTATTTCATTCCAAAAATACATGCATGTAGTATTAACAAATTAGTTCCAATTTTTTTTTACTGTATTACCTCCAATGTGTGTGTGACTGTTCATTCATATTTCAATTATCACGAGAAAATAGGAGAAAAGTTATGAGATAAAATTATTTGCGTAAATCTAAACAGATTGTATTTACAATAAACAATTCAAACATGTCAAGCCAATTCCATTTTTTTTTTAAAGATTACAATATCCTAAAATTCACGTGAGATCTAAGTAAATTTGCACTACACATTTGTGGTTTCATGATACAATGGCAAATACAGATTGAAAAAAAAAATCATTGTTGTGTCTAACTTATAGATCAAAGCAGGCTATGATCTTGCCGAGACCAAAAATTAAATTCATAAAAAGCAGAACAAACACCCTTAAGTTTTACCATTAATGTGGTCATAACTTTAGTATTTCAATCTGAGAGACGTGGGTTCAATTCCAAGCTTTGTTGTGTTTCCGCTAGCAATAAAATTACCAACATTGCGCTGTACTTATCCCCGTTGAGGTAAATGGGTACCCAGTAGGAAAATAAATCCTCGAATGCTCAAGCGCAACAATCAAGGTAGCCGTGCTAAAGCCGAGGTAATAATAACATTATCATGTTAAGAAGGGCCCGCTGGATGAAAAGTTTTCTGAACTGATGTGTTTACCTTGGGTAAGATATGACGTTATTATTATTATTATTATTATTATTATCATTATTTGTATTATTAGTAGTATTGTTATTATCAGTTTTAGTAGTAACAATAGTAGTAGTAAAAATATAATCATTAATTATTATCATTATTATTATTTACTGTTATTATTATTATTAATAGAAGTAGTATTAATATTACTGTTAGTATTATTATTACTAAGATTATTATTATTAATATCATCATCACCATCATCATCATTAGTTTTATTGGTATGATAGCACGATCTATTCGTTGACTGTTCACACGACGTCACATGTAAAACAACCCGGGTCCCGTAACACAAATGTTAGCGATTAATCGCTTAATGAAACTACCTACCAAGACCGTCGTTGCATGCGCATTTACACTGATCAGTACATTGTCTAGGAACCAATCAGAATTGTTCCTTCAAATCATGGATTATTCACTAACCTTTGTGTTACGGGGTCCCGGTCGTCGGGTGCATCATCGACAACGTGCGTTGCTCATTTTGTTGATTGAGAAATTGTACAAACATGCTGGAAGCCATAAACAAATAAAATTAACAATTGATACATTAGCACCCGAATCCAGACAAAGTGAGAAAACTACTTTCAAACAACCGGTGTTGGAAGCCTTTTTTTTAAATGGGTGGATCATGATCGTTTCAAGTTCCGTGTAAAAGAAGAGAAACTACTGTGTTTCCTTTTATTAGATCGAACACAAGCATGAAATTAAAAGCAGTTCTAAAAGTAAGTTTTCATAGTTTACATACTCGCCCCCTAAGTAATCGAAAAACTGATAATTCGAACATCAGTTCAGGATACAGTCAAGACTGGTGACTGGCTGACGAATCAAATCCTCAGACACAGGGTCATGATGGTGATGCTGATCAGGATAAACTCTGCTTGGCCATCTACAGGTTGGATGTTCATGGTTTTACCCAGCCATGCTAAAGGGGAGTAGAGGCATGGACACCCCCCCCCCCACCCTCTCCATCCATGAAACTTCGTTATCCTACATTTTTATTGTAATCATAACGAAAATCTACGTTGAGAGTGCATCGGATCCTTTTGTGTTTCCAGCATAAAAAAATAGTGCGCATATGTGAAAAGTTTACTCGCTTCGGCTTCTCGTCATAATATTTTGGAACACTTTATCCCCTTCCAGCCAGAAATAGGCGTGCATCAGCATGAAACTAACAAAACACACGTGTGTGCATAAGGAAGAGTAACACCCTACATTAAGCAAATTGAAATCGTTTACCTTTCTCAAGGAATTTGAAGTTTGATCAAAGGGAAAGCTAAACGCAGGGGGTGAAAGTCACAAAAGGTGTTTGATTTAGGGACGGTGATATCTGCCTTGGTGAAAACACACAGTAACAGAAACCAAGGACGATCATGACACACAGTGACAAATCACCAAATAAAGATTAGTCATTTGCAATTGCAACATTGATGGGACGGTGAAGGGGTTGGCTTGGACTAAAGGGCAGAATCGTTCATGCGTAACGCTTCTAAATGGGTATCATTTTGAATATTTAAGGAAAAGATGGATATAAGTTTGGCAGCTAAAGAACTACGACCTTGCGCAAACATCTGACATATAAGAAATGCGCTTCGAATAAAAAAGTTATGAATCCTTTCACCAATGACGATCATATTCATGTGCCTTCTGTGTCGATGGCAACGTCTCGTACTTCTGTACTTGGTCGCGAAAAGAATCCCCAGGAATAAGTGGACTCACGTGAATAATTGTGAATAATTAACAAATCATCATACATAAATAACGGCGGTAATGAGGAAATAGCACTGGTTCATCTCTTGGCGGAAAAAAATGAAATGAATGGAGAAAAGAACTGGTTTACGAGAGCTATCGATTCAAGCTGAGAAAAGGGTGTCTGGACGAACGTGTATGGTGGAGACCAACTTTGTGCAAAAGTTCCTAGAGGAATTGGAATAAGGTAAGAACATTTCATTTGCAATACACCGAACAAACGCCTTTTAAAATTTCATGTACTTTCTTTTAGCCCGTCACTCTAACATCTATTATTTAAAGTTTATAATATTTAATAGCAAGTTTAGACAACTTATAAGATTTCAAACAACTTGATTTTAGAGTGACAGGCTTGCACCACTTGCTAAAAAGAAAATAAAGTTTTAAAGAAATATTCGAAAATTCATTTTTTTTTTATGGGAAGCAAAGGACAGCAAATGGTAAAATGAGTGAGCTTTTGGGGAAAAAAAAATGTAAGAAGAAGAATGAAAATGTTAAAGAAAATAAAAAGTGGGGGTTTTGAACAACTGTAAAAAGTAGATTGAAAAGTTAAATTAAGCATCAAGTTTATCACAATTATTGTTCACTTCATATTATCTCATCCGTATACTGTTTTGTCCGTTTTTTCTTTTTTGAATCAACTAGATTTATTAAGTTTTATTGAATATCGTGTTTTCCCTTTTCATTGGTCTATAGAGTGATGATGTACATAAAACATACAAATAAAAAAAAACCTTCAACTGTGCAGTGCATTTAGGCTTAGATCGACTATTTGAAGAGTTTGTTTGCAAAAGGGGCTAGATACTTTCGACCATTGCGAGAAAATCATGCCTTTTATTCTCCCATATTGCAATATTCTTATGCGAAACTAAATTGTCATGATAAACTACTTTACCATGTGAACATAGAATTGGGTATAAAAGAAACATACCTGTCTTCATATCTTTTAAATATTTATTTAAAAAATTCACCATTGTGGATCTAGCCCCGTTCGAACAAATGAAATGGATCCAATCCCTTTTGAATAAAAAAGTGATTTTTCTTTGCCATTTTTATTCACATTTTGATGGGAATTTCAACTTTGTTGGGGGTATCATCAGAGCGACTAAAAATATATATATTGAGACCCAAAATAATCAAATTTCATTTTTTCAAATGGATCCAACCCCTTTTGCAAATGAGCTCTTTAGAAGAGTTTGTTTGCAAAAGGGGTTAGATCCACTTAAGACTATTTCAAGAAAACAATTTTTTTTTGTTCTCCCACTATTGCAATATTTTTATGCAAAACTAAATATGCATGATAGCCTACCATGTGAACATAGAATTGGGTATAAGATAAATCTGCCTGGCTTCATATTTTTTTAAAATATTATTTTCCAAATATTACCTTTGTGGATCCAACCCCTTTTGCAAACAAACTGAAATGGATCTAACCCCTTAGAAAAAAGTGATTTGCCATTTGTGTCCATTTTTTTAATGGGAATTTAAACTTTTCTTTGGTATCATGTTATAAAGCCACTAAAAATATATATATTGAGACAAAAACAATTCAAATTTGATGAAAAATTGATCTCACCCCTTTTGAGCTCTTCATTTCAAAGTCGTGATTTGTTATCTAAAAATTGCATGGAGTTAATGTAACAATTTGAAACAGGCAATCAAATATAGAAAATATCCAACAAAGAACAAAATCGAGACATACCAAAATTGTAATACGAAGAGGAATAGATCATGTGGCTTAAACATTTTTCAGGCGTGGCGGAAACGTTTTAAACAAAGGTTATAGATATAGAAGTAATCATTTTATTCATGGCTAACGATCCGCAGAACAAAATAGCACTATTCATATTAAATAACGTCCATACCTCTCTTTAATTCAATCGCCATTCAACCCGAATATCAAGTCGGCTGTAGTAACACCGGGGAAATAAGAGAAACGCATTGAGTTTAGACTGTTAGACAACCTGTTTAAAACTTTGTAAGTAATAGGTGTTATAGTGACGGGCTTCAACAGTTTGCTTAACATCTTAAGCAGTGTAATTTGGATATTTCCCCCCATTGTATTCAATAGTTACTAACATCCCCCGTCTGACCATGATTTCAAATATGCCTAAAACATTAGCAAACAATCAATACGAGTGAAATATTACCCATATTGTCGATGTTGCGACTATCAAAGTACTCTTGGTTAACTCTTGTACTAAATCATCTTTAGAATAATTCAAAACGTGTTTAAAGAGAAATTCCAGTAGTTGCAGTAAACACTGATTTCATGAGAAAGTCTGTAAAACCAGGCTTAATTGTCAGTATATCATCGAGGATCTAGATCTGGTACAGTTACATAAACTGAACTTTGTGAAATCTTGAAATCTACGCTGAAAAATGTTCAGACTGAACTTCCCCAACACAGATAAGCGCACGTGGGACAGTGTATAATTATTGCTTTGAGCGTCGGGCCCGACGCTCTACCCGAATCCTGTGCTTATTTGCTGATTTCTCAGCAATTACACAATTTCTTCCAGAATCCTTTGGCACATGCGTTTTATTTATACAAACAGACACTTTGGTGGTAATTTCATTGGATTCTGTACGAACTCATTTTGATATCGTTACCAAAACTAGAATTCACCTTTAATTCCTTTATTTATTTTCTTTTCATAGGTGGCAAATAATCACGCAGAATACAAAGTTTCACAAGACTAACGTCATTGCGGATTATAATACTCCCAATTGCGTTTCGCCTGAGATCTTGTGTGAATTAAAATATAAAAACAATGAGAAAAAGCAACGAGGACGCGCGTTCAAGCCAAATTTTCTTCACTGCAAGGGTCAAGAACAAGAGAGAAGATACCAAGCTGAAATACGAGATGAAGCTCCTGGAACGCGAATTCGGACATACCATATTCTCTATCCACAAGGACATTCGCGATCTCAAAGCCGAACTCAAAGTAACCAAACGAAGCAGCGGCCACAGTGCGGAAGGTTGGTTCGCAGGAGATGATGACGAAAGTGTTGGGAATATTTCTAGTCGTAGGACGCGATCGACGAAGAGCGCAGAGGGTATCAGACGTCGCACGAAAGTCCTTGAACGTCATCAAAAGCAAAACAGGGTGTTTTCTGCTCCTGCAGTCAGAAATCCTCGGGACAATTCGTTGGGGAGTAGGGTGACGAAGAATCCTGATGCAGAAAGAGTTCGGCAAGATGACCATGTTAATTCAAAATCCACGGGTGGGGAAGTGCGTCTGTCGAAAGTTAAATCCTTAATCACACAGAAACATAGCATGAAACCTTCTGCAACGAAAAAAGTACCTGCTGGAGATGATTTTGCAGCAGATGTATCCTTACGCATAGACAAGCACTGTGACAAAGACGAGCCTATTTCAAATGAAAACAGATCTGCAGACACCGAAAATGATTATTCTAACGAAACTATAAGTTCTAATTTACAGTCTGTTCCCACTTCCAAACCTATAAAACAGAACAGCTTCCTAAATCCAATTGCAAAGCAAAACTGGGAAACAGAATTCGCAAGTAGTTCCGTGAATGATCATCCAGCACATCTGAAGCCGTCCCAGGCTAAATCTGTTGAACGTCCCCTGTCACCAATGATGAAGGTATTGGTCAAAGATCGCTGGTTGAAACCATCCCTGAAAAAGAGAACAAATGGCATGAATAATGACGATGTTCTTGACAGACCAAAGAAGACAGTTAGAATTGCCACCAATTCATCGCATTTTCGAAATGATTTTCAAAGAAGCCATACTGATAATACTACGGCTAACCAGCCGATAAGCCATCTCAATACGCAGAATATTATGCAACAGAAGAAATCCCCATCATTTGTGACAGATTCTATTTCGGCTGTAGATCATCAGTCTTTTACGAATCCCATGAGTATTAGAAGTGGAGCGTTGCCGAGCTCGAACATGTCGAAAGATGAGTCAATGAAAAACTCTGTAAATGTTATTCCTGATGTCCGCAAGAAGGTGATGTCTTCGGATGAAATCAAAATGAAAAGAAAACGGGACAATTTGCTGGCGAGCTCAGTATCTGCCCTTTTGGCTGGAAAGGTCCTTGGGCAAGGAAACAAAGAGGGGATCAGCAAAACTGAGAAAGAGGATGACGCCGACGATAGACCAGGATCTGGAACGGAGAGAGGCAGATCTCCTTCTCCAAAGCTTCGCAGACGATTCAGCTTTGGAACGATCGCACAACTTGCAATGAATCAACATAAAGCTTTCCCGGTCGAAAAGAAAGCTACACTTGGAAGCCGACTAAAGCTGAAAACTCCGGCGGAGGAATCCGAGAGGAATATCCAAATACACAAAAGTGTTTTAGTAAACGATTCTGATTCGGACGACGATAATCATAAGAACGATTACACACCAGCAAAACCGGCTATCGACCTTAAGAATGTGAAATCGAAAATATCGAACCAGTGGAATCAGGACGCAGTGTTGGAGAAACCGCCAACTTTATCAGACGACACTTTTCAGCTTCAGCGATCGCTGGCAGCAGCACATATATCGCGAGGACGCGATCTACGCGATATGCAAGACGATAACGAGGTCGATCCTGTGAAGGTGATCGATGATGATCGTAAATCGGCGCTTGTGTTGAAATTAAAAGCGTTCAATAAATTATTAGTGGGTGGTGACAAGCAAGAGAAGAGGAGAAAAAGTGTGATGGATGCTATACACGCAGGTACTGATGGAAAACAAATATTAAAACTTATGAGATTAGCTAACAAAGATTAATGCCTCGTCAATAAATCACTCCACGAGATTTGATTAGCAGATATACACTCTTAAAATTGTTGGGCAAAAAATGACCAACTTATAACCAACCCTGGTGCAACATGATGTCCACACAACTATTGATTAAAATCTGCCCAATTGGGTAATAAAAACATTACTAATAATGGGTTATAAATTAGCTCAATTGTTTAATAATTTCCAAGAATATATATATCTTGTTACCAACATACATTACCCAACACAGTGGACAATGTTGCCCAACATTTTTAGTGTGTATCGGTTTATAAATGGTGGAGTTGAGGTGGAATGCAGTTTGATAATGACTCTTTCTCAGGTGTGTTAGGCTGAACTAGTGCATGGGTTGTCGTGAGTAAATAGATACAGTATTTATTAAAGAGTATAACTTTGGCCAGGATACAAATGGAGGAAGGGTGAAAAATTCCCAATATGAGATTAAAATAATACCTAGTAAACAATATCTCGCCGATGTCTACCAAACCAACGCCCAGGGCCACTTTTTTTACCCAAATCAAAACAAACTACCGTACTTTTGTTGTCTTTTTACCAAGTGCAAGTCAGGTAGCGGGGCACTGTCTTTACAAAGAGGACATATGTCCATGCTCGTAATCAAAAACATGTAAAAGGGGTTGTATTCCATTGCCAGGGAGATGAAAACTTGTTGATGATTCTCTAAGAAGGAAGGATGATAACCTGCTTGGAGTCCATTTTGAAAGTTCATTTACGAGCACAATATCCACCTTACAATGAGCCTCCCTCCCCCCGCCTATCCTCTCCCAGTGTGGTGTATATGTTGTATCTGCTCCAATTGCACGTTTTATTAGTTGGTGATTCGTAATTTTTTCTGTTTCTGTTCCGTTAGTTTCAACTTCGATCTCACTCATACAAGACGACAGAAAGTTAATGTGTACTACCTTTGTGGCTACAATGAGACTCGTTTCTCATCGCGATTAAGACAATGCTCCTACTATGGTGTAAAACAAAAAAAGAGCAAATTCGCGAGCTGATCAGACGCTATCGTTGTAGATAGTACATTTGACCTAGAATTTTCTTGATTTTATTTTTCATTCAATGATTAATTTTGAGTAAAAGGGAACTAGTTTGCTCCCGGCCGTTTGAATCATTACGGTTATTCAACATAGCCTACTAAAGTAACTCAGTCGACAATTCGGCGGCAAGCGCTATTAGAGATACTGAGCAAGGCTCACCATGGCTTTTGGAAAGGAGGGGTGTTGGAGTGAAATCGAGATTAAAACTAATGCAAAAGACAGAGGTGTCGATACAGGATGGGGCGGGGCGCGGGCAATTTCCACCATGAATATATGAGGCAAACACATCGTTTCCCCCCTCCAATATTTTTTAGAACTTGAAATTAAAGTATAATATACAAAACAAATCTATATCATAGTTTCCTCGCAGAGTGCGCAGAAGATTTTTTTTCTTCAGCTTTGGCCCGCCCCCCCCCCAAAAAAAAAAAAAAAAAACCATGGATGGCCGCTTCTGAGAGAAGTGACAAATTTCGGTCTTGTCCTGGCTCGGTATTTGATTAGTTAATATTATTATCTGCTTTGTATTTCACTGCCAAAAATCTACTTATTGCATTATTTTCTCTCCCCAAAAACAAATGTTCTGTAACTTTGTTTGGCATGCATGATTACTGAAATAAAAACGAAATTTCAACAAAATTGTTCTTTGAGATTTTTTTTTCAATTGTCTCGCAACTAAGATGCACTTTTTTTTAATTTGTGGTTTCCCTTTTATTCCTTTTACCCCACTCTCTGTTATCAGATGTTTGTCTAATTGCAAAATGAATACAACTTAAATGATGCCACAAATACAACGATTTAATGTCATTCTTGTCGTTATGTCAATTATGAATATTATGAAAATACACATTTCATTGTTCGAAAAAGATATTTGAAATACAAATGCTCCGAAAATTAATTTTGCCCAATTCAGCAGGAAACGAGTAAAAGTAGTAGCATAAGTATTACTAGGCATGGCAAAATACAAGTAATATTATTAGTACTAGAAGTAGTAGTCAACGTAGTAGTAGTAGTAATAGTAGTAGTAGTAGTAGTAGTAGTAGTAGTAGTAGTAGTAGTAGTAGTAGTAGTAATAGAATAAGCAGAAGAAGAAGAAAAGAAGAAATAATGATGTGAAGAAGAAAGCGCAAAAAGAAGGAGAAAACAGGATAAAAGTAGTATTGGATATTGCAGATGGCGCTCTTCAACTAGCTCTTTCGGAGCCATTGACGGACACAAGCCTCTCATTACATCTTCATAAACCTAGGCCTATCCACAAGTTCAATTTGGACCCCTATCCCCCCCCCCCAAAAAAAAAAGCAGAAATAAATAAACAAATACATAAATAAATAGATAAATAAATAAGAATACAATGAATGAATAAATTAATGAATGAATAAATGAAATAATACTGAATAGAAAAAGTAAAAATATGAAATGAAATGAACATGTAATAAAAAATATAGATAACAAATAACATATATCTTAATGACCCAAGTTGTACGTAATTTTGATTTTGATTCCCCAGCCCCCCCCCCCTCCCAAAAAGAAATACATGTAAACATAAAATGAATAAATATATAAACAAGAATAATGAAAAAAAAGTAAAGGCAGAAATGATTAATAAAATTAGTTTAAATTATATAAATTAATAATATGAAATAATTGAAAAAAACTTAAATATATCTTGATAACCCAAGGTATTTACACAAGTTTGATTTGGACCCCCCCCCCTCCAAAAAAATGAAATAAAAAATGGAAATAATCATAAATAATTAATAAAAAAAACCTTTAAAAAAACAAGAGAACGGTAGTCAGTTCTTCAGTGGAAAATTTAAAAAAATGAAGTAGGCTCCGTATTAAACAATAATTTTGAGAAATCTTGATGTGACCGCGGTTGTAGTAGTAGTAGTTATAGTAGTTACACGAGGTTCAAATGAGGTTTTATGCACGTGGCAGTAGAGGGCGCTCTGTAATGAGCTCATCCAGAGTCATTGACCACAAGGTTTGATTTAAAGCGGAATCCAACCCAAATAAAAAGTTGTTTGTAGAGGAAGAAGAAAAATCACACAAGTTGATACATGAAAGTTTGAACAATATCGGACAAACAATTAGAAAGTTATGGATTTTGTAAAGTTGTAAAAATCGGTTATCACAATCCCCATTTGTGATGTCATAGGGATGTAAGGCAAGGACTACTTTAAAGAAAAAATGACTAAAATATCTTCTTTCTTTTTTTAGTTTTGCTTCATATTATATATTTTTTTGGTGAGGACATTTTACATAAAGTACCTGGCCCTTGTCCGATTTTACTTCCCAGTTGCCAATTTGTAAATTTGCATAGTCTTAGGGGACTCAATTTTAAAGCAGCCATAACTTTTGTATTGCTTGTCAGATTTTCCTTCTTGTATTTCTTTTATCATTCATTGCTTAAAGGTCAAGTCCACCCCAGAAAACAATTATGATTTTTATCAATGGAAAAATCAAAAGAAAAAGTGAGTGAGTGGTGTCATCAGTCTTCCCATTTGCGTACCAATCAGGATGTGAATATAACTGTTTTGTGAAATTAAGCAAAACTTCAGAATATTATAACTTTCATATTTTTAATCTGATTTGATGGATTTTTCAGTGTTATGCTTCTTGGATTGTTCTCTTTTTATTCAAACCAACTTTTTGTTGGGGTGAACCCGTCCTTTAAGGAAGGGGTGACAAATAAAGTTCATTGTATGTTCAGTGGCTATGCTGTTGTAGGAAATGTGTTTTTATTATCAATATTATTATGGTCATTTTTTAAACTATAATCTTTCACATGGCAATGGTCATTTTTTTGTTGGTGTATTATACCTCTTCCATTTTGAAAATAGTATAGCCCTATATGACATGTATAGATATTCGCTTACAACATGACGTTTATTTTATTTTCAAGGCTGCCTCCGAAATAAATCAATCGAAAATACCAGTACTTTAAATGATGAGCCAATGGATCTTGGCATGAATTTTAACAGCGCCCCCTGTTTGCCAAAATTCAAATAACCGTTACCATCTTGGAGTGTGCTCTGACTTGTTACCGCGAGCATGGTGCGCAAGTGGTGTTAGACGGCTTACTACTCACGTAAGAGTCAGGGGCTCGAAACAAGGCAGGGGCATGTTACAACCGATAATGTCACAGCAGCGCATAATGTCGCAGATTGCGACATTATGCCGAGAGCGTCCGACGCATAATGTCGTAGCTTTTCTACTAACGCATAACGTCGCAAGTCTTTACGCATAATGTTGCAGCGATATTTGCTTCAGGACTCGAGTTAAATATAAGACATAAAATATGTTTTCACTGATTATTTTGTGCAAGTCCTATGAACATTTGAAGAGCGTGTCTGGTGGGGCAGGTGCGGATGCAGGGGAGGGGGTCAGTATCAAATTCATTGTCAGTAGAAGGGGGTGGACTTTGAAAAATTGTAAAATGTGGACTATTGAAACGCAAGTATACGCATACCAACATTCATTTGTGCACATCGCTATACATGCAATTATACTTATTTTGCAAGAGAGTGAGGTCATGTAGCTGAAAACTAAATACAAATTTTTTCACATTTAATTGTTGTTCATGACATTAAAAAAATAATTATATTTCGTATTGTTACTCGGAATGTGCCATCAATAGGCTTATATTAAAAAATTAGCGCGCGATTTGCGCTTGCACAATCTTATACTGCCAAAAACTGCTGAGAATGTTCATTGCTTTGGTCGAAATGCATCCAATATCCTAAACGTTGAGCTCGCGCTTCGCGCTCTCATTATCTATTTAGGCAATGCGAGATAGCATATCTTGTTTGTAAGAATAAAGCTTATTAAATGTACTACTTAAAACTTCGGTCTTTAGTTGGGACTGCTCCCTCCATAAACCAACAGCAAACATTGGCTTTTAGCGGCCGATCAGGGAAACATGGATGAAAAAATTTTGCGTCTCATCCCCTTTTGGCGAAATCCCGCTTTAGAAACACATATGACTCCAGCAGGGACCCAAAAGTTGGATCACTCTTCTGGACCACTCTTCATCATAATGAATTTAATACTGCTCCCCCTTGCATTCGCACCTGTCCCTCCAAACACACTTTCAAAAACGTTCAGATGACAGAGCTTGAACAAATTACTGAGTGAAAACATATCTTATCTGCAACTCGCTTCCTGAATAAAATACCGATGCGACATTATGCGTGAAGACTTGCGACTTTATGCGTTAGCAAGTTAAGCTACGACATTATGCGTTGACTGTGACATTATGCCAAAATCATCCAACGCATAATGTCACAGTCAACGCATAATGTCGCAATTGCGACATTATGCGTTGCTGCGACATTATCGGTTGTAACAGGGCAAGGTATTCGATCTGTGTTGGGCATTTTAGGCCTTTCGGGTAAGGTTGAAAGTGGGTCCCAAATGCAAGATAATAATAGCAGTTTTCGCTCCTCGATGCCCGACGAATTTAAGTACACGGTAGGCCTAAATTTTTAAAAATGCCCGCCCGATGACAAAGAAAAGCTGGATGGTCTTTGTCGAAAATTGGTATAACAGAACAGCGGTTGGGGAGCTAGCGAAATATATGTCGTTTGTCCACAGACCAGGACGAAACTGAGGTTTGATCCAACAATATTCGACAAAGACTTTTTGGTTGATCTTTGCAATGATGGGCGTTTGCAATACATTTTCTACGTTCTTCAATCAGTCGTGCATCGTAGATCGATACTCCCTTTCACTGTCTGCTTGATGCACTTTTGCAAAAAAAAAAAACCTAAACACGCGCAGCGGCGCCAATGGTCTTTCTTGAAGGGCATATGGAAAATTAATGTTTTTAATACAGATTTGTGACAACTGTATCAACGAATTAATACTAACATTTCCGACAAAGAGTGCTTGATATATTCAAAATTCTTTATTTTTACGAAGTATTAATGGACGAAACAAACAGATTTAACTGATACTACACTTTTGGAGTGTTAGATGACAACTCGGTATCAAACATTTACCGATTCACTTCTTTATAACACAGGTTTACCAGAGTTTTAAAGTGAATTGTGAATTCAATTGGCCTTTTTAACATACAATCTCCTACAGTATAGGCCTATATGTGCAATCATATTCCACCATGCTGCTTTGTCTCAAGCATTTTTGGGCTAATAGTTTAGTTTTTTCCATTCATTACTCATTATTTTACCATTTCTATATTCACTCTACTTAAAGTGTAGCGTTGTGTCCCAGTGGATTAGTCTCCGGACTCTGAAACAGAGGGTCGTGGGTTCGAATCCCAGCCATGGCGTAATTTCCTTCGGCAAGAAATTTATCCACATTGTACTGCACTTGACCCAGGTGAGGTGAATGGGTACCCGGCAGAATTTTTCCACGAACGCTTTAGCGCTTATTAATATGGCGGCTCAGCTACAACCGGGGTAATAATATGATACCAAGTATCAAATCGCAGTTGAGTATATGCACATATTAACTGCGCTATATAAATTGACATATCTTATATTCTAAAATTGTCACATGGCTTTGAACTTTATTATGTCATAGTATGATAATAATAATAATTGGATTTATATAGCGCTTTTTCCAGTGGATACTAGGTCATGTACTGCAATTCAGTTTGCCCATGCAATAAATGCAGAAACCCCTGAAAGAAAAAAAGAAATCATGATGATGGCAACACCTCGCGGGCGTTCAAAGCTCTTGAGGTTTTAGGGAAGGGGCAGACCAAAGTTGATGATCATAAAAGTAGGAGTCAATTGACTTCCCTCATTTTGTCTTTTGTTGCGCTAACGAGCTCCGCCTCTGGCCATACCAGTCCTTTGGATAATAAATTACACCAAAAGAAGTTCTTACAGCGGGGACTTACCATTCACCCCTGTTTACCCAATAAGACCCAAAATGAGTTTCTACTAGACATTGCAAAGATAACCATTAGTGGTGTTGGAAAAAGCAAGGTCTGTATCCATTGTACACATTTGTTAATTTCGTTTACACTCATTATTCATTCACCCACCCCTCACCTTTTAACCCCTCGTTGCTTTATTTGATTGGTTTCTACGTCAAAAAATACAATAATGGTGCGTTTTAATAAAACTTCAAATGATTATTAACCATGGTGGCACTTAAACAAAATACAATATTTTGATGTTAATATTTAATTGATTCGTCTATCTTTAAATATTGGACAATTTCACTTAATCCAAACTTTGCTTATATTTTCATTTCGTTTACATATTCGGAATCACTAATTCCATTTAAATCATCGCCAGATACATCTCATCAATTGAGCTATTTCTATAATGCGCTACCCTGTACTTTACCTATTTTAATATCATATACTATGCACGCGAAGCATGATAATAATATTGGCCAGTCACATTAACAAAACCGATTCCAGACCGATCAAAGCTATTACGTTATTTCGATATGGCATTTCGTCGGTCGGTTTGGAGTCGGGTGCGTTTGAGAAACTGTACCAATTCTAGGGGTACATTAACTGGCTTCAAATATGTTAACTTGGGCCTCGTTAGGACAAATTTAGGAGCGATCCGCGACGCCATACCAGTGTGGATAATGGGATATTTGGCGTTGGTCCGGGGGCGTCGATTTAGACGTATCAAAGAATGGATGATTGCCCATATTAATGGCTTAGTACTTTGATCTTCATCAGTGGAAGAAGAAACAGGTTAAACAAGTTCCTATGTTAGAAAAGATTATTTCATTTCTATGTTGACAAGCGGCGCGTACGAATTAGTGTGTTTTATTGGATTGAAACTTTGTTACAAACTGGCTAACTGGCTCGACAGATCACGATGCACTATATAGTCTGCAGGCACAGACCTATGGTTTCGCAATTTTCATAGTGCATAATGCAGAGTCTGAAGTAATCAGACTAGATTCACGATATGTGTATGTATATTGCACTGACATACAGTTTGGAGTCTAATCTTTATCCAACACAGGTATGATTTATTAAGTGTCAAATTTTAGTCTTTGCTTGATTCCAAACTCTTATTTGTGAAGGATGGTGCTTTTCTGTCCTGGCAAATCTTTCTTCATTTTCTCTTTTTTTTTCTCTCTTCTGTTTCTTTTTTTTTTCTTTACCAATTCTTCGCTTTTACTTTTTGTGTTGCTTTTTATAGGTTACCAATATAAAAAATCCCCGAGCCTATAAAATCTTATCATTTTATCTTCGGACGATTAATGCGAGAAGATTTTTTTAATTGTTGTTTTAAGAACGCAAGAAATGATCCAGGCATATGCGATTTCTGAAATCACTCTGGGATTACTCAATAGCAAAGTTAATTTGCATTCCTTTAATTTCGGAAAGTAAAGGACTATAGAAAGAAAAAAAAACAATTTTCAAACTTGTTGAGCGTTTGGAAGATGAGGAAAGGATGGTCAGTTTGCTTTACATGATATGTTTTTATCATGCTTATTGCCATTGCTGTATTTTCCAAGGAACCTGGTCTTTATGAACCGATTCGTAGAAGGAATATACCATTTTTTCCTTTCTACCGTCCCCCCTTCCCATCCAAATTTGTTTTCCATTTCCATACTTTTAACAACCACTCCGATTCAACAATAGATGGGCCGTTGCTTCCAGCTAACAGATATTCTTTCACCCATGAATACGTATGTGGAAGGGAAAGTGATCCATTTAAGCATGCGCACTGCCATCCTTTTTCCCCTTCGGAAAACAAATTGGGGAAATTCGAGCCGGTCTGGGTCGATAAGATTACACTTTTTGGCTGAACCTGTTGCACAGAATTCATGAAAGGATTGAAAACAAAATAGGGAAAAGGAAGAATGAATGTTTTGATCAGTAAATTTGAGTAGACGAAAATATTCAATAAACGTAAAAAATGAATCAAATTCTAAATAAATCAATTCCTATATAGATTATACGTCATTGTCATTGACGCAATACTCAAAGCATAATAAGTTGAGAATTATTAATATTATTCACAATTCCTTTCCATTTTGTTTATTTCCCTTTCCAACGATTACAATATAATGTTTTGTATTGTACATCTTGATATAACAAGCAATAAAATATAACAATAATTTCTACGTGTAATATATAGTCAGGATTATCACACAAACAGCTTGTAAAAGGAGGAGCCTGCTAAAAAAGTAGAGCTTGTAGAGTGCAGCATCCTATTTAAAACAATATTCTTACAAATCGTATAGACAAAAAGTCCCACTATTATTATGCAAGCTTAACTATTTTCAATCTATACTTTATGCGCACAGAGACTCAGATATTGATTATCGATAAGTCTGTCTACTAAATCTGATAAATTACGTTTTAGGTTCATTTTACACGCTGTAAGCCCTGTCAAATATTAATCATTATTTTTTATTGGTTCATTTCAAATTGAATGTCGCAACCGTTGGCTGAATTGTACACAAATAACATTTTAGAAAGATGCCAATATAGTCTTGATAATACACTCTAAAGACAAATCAGTTAAAGAATGACTAGTTAATAGTGTCAGCTGGTGCAACTGTTATTCTAGTCATATTTGACTATTTTCGAGTTGTATTTTACTTGCACATAGTTATTTATGACTAGAATATATGTCAGAAATGTGACAAGACATATCAGTGTTGCACCCAGCTGACTACTGGTCTCGTCAATTTGACTGATTTGTTTTTAGAGTGTAGGCATGATTAAAATCCTTAATAAAATTTCACATGAATAGTCAGAGTTTACTTGGTCTTCTCTATTTCCTGGACAGAGGCAAATGTTAAGCTTTTAGATGAGCAAAATGAATGACATGTGCATCGGTACTAATCCATTTGTATTTTGTTATGCTTTTCAAAATATTAACTTTTACCACTACACATTTGTCAATTTTTCTTACAGTACAAGTTCTAAGAAGAAAAAACAAGGGATCTGTTAATTTGCAACTGGACTGTAAGGTTTAGTCTAATTCTAAGAACTTAGTAAATTTACCGATTTCAACGCAATCACTAAAGTGTCCATACGGTTTGGCCTTTTGAACAAGTTAATTATCTACCAATTTACATGTAAAAAAATACAGGAATCGTTAAAAAGAAGGTCGGATGACTTTCAATTGTTCTCTTTCGTTGGGCCCAAACTCAAACAAAAAAATGAAATAAAATAGACCTATTTCTACGAAATCAATTTAATAGTATCCATTAATAATCATCACCATACCACTATGACAGTCTAGTCAAACGATAATTTAATGTCCAAGGTGACGTCCAAAACTTTATAAAGGTATGAAATTATGGGGAGGATAAAACGATATATCACTGCGTTGTTCTGCATAAATGTAAAAATAGGCATTTTTTGTGATACCTACAATTACCAATTATTGATCGATTGATATATATGTATTGAAATTATGATAAATGACTTTAAAACTTTAATGCAATATAGGTCATTCTCCAAGCCTTTACTGACTGTTGCTTGGGTTATAATAGTTATATAAAGCTAACTGGGAGCCACATTCATATCCTTGTTACGCATTGTCTATTTTAACATTATATTCATTTATTATTAACCGTTTAATCATGTCGGGTAAGATTACCTCTAGCTTGTTTTTGGTTCCCCAAAATGATATTTATTCCATTGTATTATGATTTAATTTCATTCCATCATGTTCTATTGTCTATTCTATTATGTATATATATATATAATATGATGTTTCTTTAATAGTTTTTGAAGAAATCGATTTGAAATAGAGAGCAATATTGTTGTTGCGTATTTTTTTTCCATTATATTTTCGCAATTTTCTTTATATTAACTTCTTCTTTGGACGGATTTGCCCTGTAATGATATAGAAGGAAATGAAGGAGAATTATTTTGTTTCCTCATTTTGTTTCTTAACCCATTTACCGCCAGCAATAGCAAGTCATCTTATAATGTTAGTCACATTTCAACCATTGCAGTTTACGAAAATAAGGCACGTGCCAAAAAGGACGGTAGATTCAAATAAAGACCCTTCTACGCATGCTTAGTCCAAGGACTGTGAACGCTCAGGTCATTTTTTTAATACAATGTTTACATTACACGGTGTTTGTAAAAGCTCATTAGACTTTAATAATAAATTACTTCTATGTTATGTAAACATTGTCCCCACCCTCACCCCCACCCCTTCCACAGACAGCATGGAACTCCAATAAAAGAAAATCATGATTATTCATTATAACTTATAACATAAAAAAATATTCAGACAGTAAAAAAAAAACACTGGGAGGAGTAAGCAAAGCAAACAAAGAAACAATGATCGAGGTATTTGTTCTACAAGATATGATGTTAACATGATTTAACACTAAAATGCGCATAAACAATTTATAATTGTAGTCATCGACATTATCTAGTAAAACTATGCTTAATTGTCATGTGTAACCGGGTCTTGGACTCTAAAAGGGGTATGAGCAGTGGGCCAAATGAGTTAAGAGACATATTTTGAAAAGGAAAAGAGAACAATAGACCCATAAAGTTGAACTTGGAAAGAGGGGACAGAATAACAATGAGAACTAAAGAAACGAAAACTCCGCCATCACTGTCCCCGTTTGACTTGCAAAAACATCCCGAGGCATAGATTAGTAAAGCAGGGAATTTCTATAGCACCTATTTTTGCTTTGCTCGTCTTTCTCCTTTTTTTTCCTGGGGTATATACCTCTCATTCTGGTTTTG
The DNA here is from genome assembly GCF_037042905.1 of Lytechinus pictus. Classification (NCBI taxonomy): domain Eukaryota; kingdom Metazoa; phylum Echinodermata; class Echinoidea; order Temnopleuroida; family Toxopneustidae; genus Lytechinus; species Lytechinus pictus. The sequence goes on along the minus strand of NC_087263.1, from coordinate 11,251,900 downwards.
TTATTTCTCTCTCCATTTAGATCTGGTCTTTGAAAGGTTGTCGCGTGCGCACTGTCGCATCAAGCGTGGCTGGCTCGCTTTGTGGCTCCGGACTAGAACTTAAAACTCCCTCGTATTTAATCTGCTCGGTGGTCTTAAATACCCCTTTCAATCACATACCTAAGAACCTGTCTCTGAAAGGAGCCCTTATGGTGACATGCCTGGCATAGCACCAGGTATACGCAATCTTCCATTTACTATAAACAATGAAAGACGGGTTTCTACAATGTCTGTTGAACCCAGGACTCGGTGTAATACTAATACATCAGATTGAGCAGAGCAGTTTCTTAATATACAAACAAGGGTTCCATTCTCCAAGAGTTTAAACATGATAAATAACAGTATATGAAGAAATACTTATCCTTTTACCATTAATTATATCTAATAAAAGAATACATGATTAAATCATATATTACCTTTATGATGAGCGTAAAAGCACGTTTTTAAGTCAAATTCTTAGTATTGTGATTATTCCGTCAAGTCCTTCTTTGCTGATTTTCAATAACACCTTTCACTTTATTCTTCATTCGGACGATGTTGTTGAAACTTATTGGGTTTTATATATATATTTGTTTATTTATTTATTTGTCTATTTATATACATATGTATTCTTTCAGTGTGATCCATGCAGCGATGTTATTTTCATTTTTCTAATGAATGAAAATGATTTTAAATTCAGTGTAACATAATACATATTGGATACATGTATACCTTTACATGTACATTCCAATAGATACCAACAACAAACCTTTAAATTCTAGCATTATAATAATCTTTACCAAGAGCAGTACCTTCCTACTTAAAAGGGAAATTGAAAAAAAAAGAAATACCAAGCTACGAAGACTTCCAAATAAATACCAGTATATCTTGATGGGAGCACTGTATAACGGAATAAAAGATATGATTTTCAAACATAATTATAGGACCTAATGAACTAATATACTGCTTATTAATTGTGTTGCCATATACAGGTGTCAGGTAAAGCCTATGCATATGATTGAATGCTGAATAATGTTTGGTAGAGTCTACACCATATTCCGTATAGCCTAACTTGCACGCTGCATTTTTCCTCAATAGAACTAAAATGCGAAACAGCAAATATATAACATTCTTATGAACTGAAAAGTGGGTAGACAGTTCACCTTATATTTCAGATCTCTATCATGTGCATACAGAATATTATTATCAAGTTTTATTAAAATGTTTTAAGTTATCACTGTTAATACCACATAAGCCAACTAATGGCTTGTAAACAATGTTGATGATGCCCTTGATAATTATATACGGCATTGTAATCACATTGGTCATAGGTCAGACCGAATTTATACATCTTAATGAATTTCTATCGCGTTAGCCTGATTTCAGAGGTTAGCCCCCCCCCCCCCCCACACCTCCGGGCTAAAGGTCCGATGAATAGATGTACTCAGACATGAAAACAAACATCATTGGGCGTCTCTACCAGTAAGGCTTGATTCACATCCAGCCATGCAGTAACAAACCCTCTAAAAGCGCAACGATGGGAGGTAATATTTGGAGTAAACTAAAAGAGAGACAGAGAGAGAAAGAGAGGGAGGGGGATGGAGAGAGGGGGAGTGAGAGAGAGGGAGAGAACGGGAGTTAAAGGTAGAGGGAGAGAAAGCAATTGATAGAGTGGGAGTGAGGGTAGCAACAGAGAGAGAGAAAAAATAATAAAACATGGAAAAGGAGTGTGTGGGTGTGCGTGAGCGGGTGAATGAGGAAGAAACGATACGAGAGAGGAATGGGGGTAATGAGAAGGGGTGATGAAAGAAAAAAAGGGAGAAAAGAGGCAGAGTAAAATAGAAGAACGCTGACAGGGGCATGAGATATTAAACAGAAGTAGAAAATGGGAAAGTATAATCGGGAGGAAGAGGGTATGGAAAGAGACGGGTGGTACATGGAAAGTTTTAAAAAAAGAAGTAAAAAAGAAACCACATTGAAAGAGGTTCATGTCTGATAAAACTGAGAAATGTATTAACTGGGTGTGCCGCCCCAACACTTCTCTCTTATGAAAATGCTTTTGATTTTGTTTTCTGTCCCAGGAAAAAAAAGTTCAAAGTGTTTTAAAACAGAAAAAAAAAATGTTTTCAGCATTAAAATCACAAGCAAAGCCCTTTTACCTTAAATTACCACACATGTATTTGACGGGAATTCTGATCACATTTTACATTGAAAATATATTATTCTGTAAAAGGGTTTTTCACGATTAAGTAGTTTAAAAAGTTACTTTACCACTTATTAGTCCTGCAAAAAGCTCACCAGAGAGTGAAACATCCAAGCTCGAGTCGGTCATTCATCGGTCGATTCATCAAGAAGCAAAGTTTAATACAATACTGCATTAAAAAAAAAAAAAAAAAAAACGTGCAGTTCATTTCAGATTGGTATATGTAAATTTGTTTGATTTGATTTTGTTGTTGTTGTTAATTGTCATGGTCATATCTCTCTATTGAGCAAGAAATAAGAGGTTGAGGTTGTATAAATAAGATAATAATCACTTAAAGCAGATGCGAACTAGTGGCCTGATAATAGCACCACCTAAATTTCTCAACTACTCAAAATCTGGACAGGTTCCTCACCCATAATGCAACATGAGCAGAGTAAATTCTAAATTTAGATTTTTCTATACAAAATTAATTATAGACTAGTTTATGTTCTGCATCATCTCAAAGGGCATTTTTTTTGTTAATAGCTAATGAATACGCACAATCAATGGAAGATCACACATACTGTTGGTCAGTTTGCTCCCCCTTTGTCGTAGTGATGCCTATGTACTCATAACTGATTGAAATAAATCATGAAAACCTTAAGATTATCCCCCCCAAAAAAAAAAAAAATAATAATAATAATGTAGGCATGATGTTGCTCTCAAAACCATTTCACAATAATCATTTTATAGTATCGAATGTCTTTAGATTTACTGTGGAAAAAACAACAAATGGGAAGAAAAAGGGAAATTGAGAAAAAATGTTGTATTGTTGTATTTGTGACCTAAGATTGATGAGGTAATTTGGATTTTCAGAAATGTTAATCTAAGATAAGAGTTGAACAACAGAACGTTTCCTATACAGTCGCAACAACAGAAATAAACTTTCCTTATTTGGTGTATGTATAGCCCTTTTGGCATTTAACTTTATATACCCTCTCCTAGCTTTCAAATTATAGGAGTTTCTATTTTCTAAAAATGTAATCTTTTGGCAATCAAATCGTTCAAAATAGCAACAAAACTTGCAGTTTTGGGGGCTTATCTTGAAATTGAATCGCAGAGCAACACGTGGCAATCTTAAAGCGAAAGAGAACTCGGGAATATGGGGTTGAAATAGCGAGGCAGACGACGAGGTATTGTTCCAGGCTCTCTTTGGTACAATGTAACAAATGGTGAGTTTTCTTAAGATTGTTATCAGAGTCACCTTACCATAACACTCCTGAAGGTGAAATTTTGAGATTTATAATGCGGTTTTATAATAGCACAAACCACACGTTGAATCACAGTTTCATTTTTCCATAATGAGCGCAATATGATATGCAGCCCAGTCAAATAATAGAATAGAATTCTTCTAAGGGAAATAATATTTTCTAAAAAAAAATCATATTGGTAGCCTGGCTGACCCCAGACATTATGCATGTTATGACCTAAACGTCACCCAAGTTACCTTAAACCATGTTAAATGTGGGAATATCCCATATTAATCCAGATCGTCTCCCTTAGGGCATGTCTGGTACCAAAACAGGATATCCAGCACTAACCAATAAGATAGGGAACCTTCTGACCTTTGCTTTTCAGGTTTCTATTTCATTTCATAACGTTATTATTATATTTGACTTTACTTTGTAACTTTGTTGAAATTTTGGAATGAAATAAATTCGTTATCAATCAATCAATCCTGAAGGCAATCAATCTATGAATATGACACTCTTTCGATTAAAGATCAAGGGTCCGTTACAAGGCTTAGTTGCTTTTAAAAATCAATTGTGATTTCTAGGTTACGCGTTTCTATTAACTAAAAGAAGACTTAATTATTTATTTAATACTTTAATTATGACAATTACTTTAGGGGTCTTTTAATCAATAGATGTATACCTAAAAAAGGAACAATAAAGACACCTTTGATATTTAAAAAATGTATAATGAGAGGCATGCGTGTACTCACACAGAAAATGATATTCTGAGCCATATCTGAACAGGCAAGACTGTTTTAATTTTCATTCTTTGCCTCTGGTTTACTTTGTACAGAATTATATGACCGCTTAATATTAAATGTAAGATAAATATTTCTTTATTCGCACCTGAAGGCGGTTACAGATATTAAAACGCTTTCAGGATACCTCTGTCATTGGCATGGTCTTGGGAAGCGGGGTGCTGGAAAGCAGGTTAGTATGATAAAATGTAGAAATTCGACCATGAAAATGACCTTTATTTTAGAGTAAAAGCCCTTTCCCCTTTTTGCTACCAATTTTCTTCTGACAAAAATCACCTTCATTTTGAAGTAAAAATCGTTCTGTTTCCTTTGTTTTGTTTGTTTCTTTTTTTCTTTTCAAAACCAGCACCCATCTTCATAAATCGTTCCCAGCTCACTGGTCATAGGTTTCAATCAGTCTTTCCCGAAAATAAAATGTATCCACACTTTACACTCGTTAAGAATATTCCGGTCAACTTCCACGTGGGGCGATTGCAACGATAGCCAACTAAAAAAAAAAAAAAAAAAAAACGGTTTTCGAATCATATGGTGGTGGTGATTTATTTTTACCTGATTGCTAAGAAAGCATGAATGCTTGTAAGCAAGCAACCAGAGGACCGACGGCTTAAGGTCCTCTCCGAAGGACCTGGTACTGAGGATTAATGCCTCACCAAAGGGCACTAGCGCACCAAGTGGGAATCAAACCCGGGTCACCAGAATACGAGTCCCTCGCTCTACCGACTGAACTATATGTACCACGATTAGTGTTATGAACCCATGAATTCATGTTAAAATGCGATAATTCGTTTTAGATGTGGTTTATATTGCGATTAACATAGAAGATGTATGATATGTAATGAAGTTGCCTGTGAAGTTTAACTGTTATCCAATGATGTTCATGATAATTATATGGAATGAGATTTATATTTCGCAGATTATATATACATGTAAGTGAATGGGAGAATGGAAGCATTGAGTTCACCTTCAGATGTAATTTTGTTAAAAAGGTACAAATTCTTTAAAATAATGATAATAAACATTATTGTAGAGCGCATGATTATCAGTTTAAAGAGTCCTTATGCACTTAAATATTGATGTTGAATAATACAATTATAACAGATTATGATCGCTGGACTCCACAAAGCGTATGGTCAGGACCCAGTTGAATAAGACCCGTAATCAAAGACAATTTCAAATTTGCAGTTGTAATCTACTGAAAAGGTGTGGTTTAACTGGTCGAGAGCTTTTTATTTGATATCAAGCAGATTTGTGAAATGTGGCCGGGATATTACATGCATGATGCGCGAAATGAATCCAGCGATTCATTTACCCCTGTGTCAATGGAGAGAAGGGGACGGAGATCTGCATACAGAATTATGACGTCACAGCAACTGATTACGATGGCAACTGGTCGCAAACGGCTTCAAATTATAAGCCATGTGCCTTTGATTGGGATGACGGTTGCTATTAATGATACAGGTAACTTGTACTAGCCCATGGTGGTGCAAAGGCAAATGTTTCTTGTCTTAAACCTTAGCCATGCAGATGCGAGCTTCGCCGCACCATTCTTCCGGTATGTTCGGTTTAAAATGAAATTGGAGTTACATGTTCAATAATTCGACAACAATCAATCATGTTCCTCTCTCTCTCTCTCCCATGATATATTTCTCTCATAACAGCAACCCCCGCCCCCCCCCCCCTCCTCTCCCTTTTTCATTCTCGCTCTTCCCCTCTTTCTCTTATACAGGCAAAAATATATGTTATCGTTCTTTCCCAAGATATAGATTTCTGGGGAACCGTAAAAAATGAAAAAAAAAACTGAAATATGCTTTCGACACCAATGTTTCTCAATCTCATTATTATCTAACAAAATTTCGCACAGTCTCCTATCGTAATTAACCCTATTTTCTTTCATATTTTGATATTTGTTTCATTGAATCTAATCTTTTTCCTTTCTCCAACTCCTTTTTCTCATTATGTCTCTCCCCCTCTCTTTCTTCTTTTCTCTCCTTCCTTTTCACTCATCTGTTTTATGTTTCATCTACTTTCCTTTCCCCCTCTATCTCTCCCTCTCCATCTTTTCCCCGCTCTTCCTTCACTTATGTTTTACATCACACTGTCTATCTCACCCTCTACGTTCTTATAAATATAAATCGATTAAAGCGCACTATATTACTGTGCGAGACCAGAAAGCCACAAAAACATCAAACGGACAAAAGAGTTCCTCTAGACTTTTGATCTTTATCTCCAACAATTCTAACCATAGTAAAAAAAAAATGCAGAGGAAAATGACAAAACAACTAAATCAACTGGAGGCGAAATCTCTCTTTTTATTTATTTTCTTTCTTGCCTTTTTTCTGTCACCTATTTCCTTCCATTCTGTGAATCACTTTTATCATGAACTTGCCCGTGATGTTATTGTCTGGAAATGCTAACAAAGGCACAGAACGCGAGGTTGTTTGTAAAGCACAAACAATGGGCACACGCCATCGGGACACCTTAAATAGAACTATAAAAAAAACTTGCTCAAATACAGGCATCAGTGATAAAGATATTAGTGCGTTCACACAGCTAGATATCAATAAGAATTGCAGTATAATTTGTTGGCGTAACGATTCCCCTCCTGCATTTCCAATTATCTGATGATTATATTATTGCGAATGTATGTTTCCTGACCTTTTATCTATTTACATTTGATGAGCGCGAATCTTAGAATATTTCGACAATTCATTTCCATTTTATTGCATCGCATTTCAGTGTATAGTATGCCCATTTCCCATTAAAAATCGAAATGCATAAAATACATATTGCACGAATAATGAACCGAAATAATGTAATAGTAATAGTGCATAGTTCATTGTGTGCTAAATGTTCTTGGCGGCGGCGAGGGAGGGGGGGGGGGGGTGGTCGTATGGATATATTATATGTTAGAATAGTATAACTAATTAATATCATCATCAATATCATATCATTGCCATCTCCATGACTGTGATACATATTCTATATTTACTACTAACATGACTACTATAAACATGCAAAACGTTGTTACTAAAGTTAATGTGATGTGAAGTACAGTCTTTGAAGATAATGACAATAGTAATTGGTTAAGTTTTGTGTATCGATCTTTCTTGTACATCATCATGTCACAGTTTAGACCAAAGAGAGAATTAGTTAGCAATCCCTGAAAATAGGACTAGGCTTTGATACAGGTAACTTCATACCTGATTAAGTACGTATAAGTAACCTCTTTAAATAAAACAAAAATCAATACTTACTTTAAGAAATGTTCCAGTGGAAACAGGCTGCTCTTTAACCTTCGAACTCGTAAAGTTAATCGAAGTGATGCAATAAAGATACTAAAAATCTGTATGCCCGATTCAATCATGACAATGGAACATGTACGCTGAAAAGTTATGCGTATTGGTGTGGAGTGCTACCCCCCTACCCCCTCCCCCCTCACAGGCCTTACAAAAAGGGAGGGGTCTAAAACATTGATATTTTGGGGCTAAGCCATTGTATTCTATTTTCCTACGTCATTATTTTATGATCAAACGTATTTACTTAATCTGCCTATATTTTTCTGACAAGTATTTTTTTTTCATTGATGATGATGATGATGATGGACAGCATTTGTATAGCCACGCCATTTATCTGCCCCCCCCCCCCCAAAAAAAAAAAAAAAAAACATTCACCAGCGCCTGCTCCCGAATATGTCTCACACTATTCACAAAGTTGTTGGAAAAGATGAATCTTCAGGTCAGATTTGAATGTCTTAATGTTATTACAATTATGACGTTGGATTGACATAGAATTCCAAAGACGAGGTTTAACTGACGAAAAGGTAACTTTTCAGAAAGATACTGGACACCTGAAGAAAAAGTCCAGCAGAACGAAGTAATGGCCGCAGCTGACGTACACTGATTAACGAAGTTAAGGTCGGGACCAGGTTATGGAGAGCTTTAGATATACTCTGCTTTGCTTTGGTTACTCCTTTTGCTTATACTACTTACTAAAAATTATGATCTTACTTAAACGCTTTCCTACACAGATGTGTCTTCAATAGTGTTTTGAAAGCAGGTACAGATTGGGCCATTTTAGTTCTAAGGTGAAGTTGGTTCCATTATTTCGGAGCTGCGTAGCTAAATGCACATTCTTCAAGAGTTGCCTTGGTTTTAGAGTAGGGTATAAGTAAGTAGGAGGATCATACACTGCGAAGTTCTTGAAGGGTTGCCGAGAGGTGATCGAACTTTCTAATGACCATAAGACATGTAAGAAGGCGGGTCGTAGCATTCTAGACAGCCTGACATTATTATAATGATTATAGAGCCAAGAGGCTGTGATGTACAATGTGAAAAGAACGGCACCGAGAACAGATCCATGGGGAACTCCATAGCGAAGGGTAGTCACAGGTGATGACTACAGCGTGTCCTCTGTTTTTTTAAGGTAAGAACGAAGCCATCAGAGTGCAGAACCATCAATTCCAAAATAAACTCTAAGTCTTTAAGTCTCTAAATGGCATGATCCATTGTATAAAATGCTGCTGACAAGTCAAGAAGGACTAAGGCAACTGCTTTCTTCTTATCGATTGATGTAAGGATGTCATCTGAGACCTTCAATAGTGATGTCTCCACACTGTGATTCTTCCTGTAGGCAGACTGGAAACACTCAATAAGCCAATCGCCTTGCAAATATGCAGTCAGCATGGTCAGACGACTAAGAACAATCCCCTCCATCACTTTGGCAAGATATGGACACCGGGCGATAGTTCGCAAGATCATAATGATAAAGTGTATAGATTTCTTCAATACCAGGGTGACAAAGCCAGCGCCAAACTGTAGGGAACCACTTCATCGCGCAATGATGCATTAATCAGACCTTCGATGGGTAGAGCTAAGAGATCACAATACCGCTTCATAAGAATATTAGGCACTGACTTGAGCGCAATGCTAATAATAAACATATAAAAATAAGCCTCCTTAAATAAAATTGCCTCACTAGCCCATTATAAGTAGGCCTACACTCTTAAAATGTTGGGTGACATACTGTCCACACAACAATTGGTTTGAAAAAATATCCGACTCTGGGTAGTTTTCGACCAATACTGTGTGGTTTTCACCCAAAGCACACATTATTGGTTTAAAACTACCCAGAATTGGATTAGGTTGAAGCGAATTGTCGTGTGGACAGTATGTTGCCCAACATTCTTAAGAGTGTATACGGGGTTCTCCCTCTCTGATTCATATAATCCCTATGTGTTTCTCCCTATATTTAAAATGATGGTCTCGCAGACCCAGGTTCTGTTCCACTCAGTTTCCAGGACGCTCTGGCAAGGGCATTATCCCATTTTAAATTTCCTCTCCTTGCTTATGGCCCAGTCATAAATACCATTAAAAACTGCTACGAATGCCGGATTAATTATTTTGTCACCATTTCATCTTTGTATATTTGCATTTTGATTTTTAATTGTAAAAAAAAAATAAAATTTGGAGCTTTGGACACACATAATAAATGTGTTAATAAAACTTTCGCATTTCTTTGAGATATCTCATGAAAGGGCATATTTTGTAACAGTACTCCCTATTTTTGTTTAATATGGGGCACTTTCAATCATTGGCGGCGGAAGCAAAAATTGTTTTGGGGGGACCACAATTTTTTTTTGACAAGCAAAAAAAAAAAAAAAAAGGTTATCAACCTAAAATTTTAGGGGGGACGCAGGAAAAAAATTGACAAGCAAAAAAAAAAAAAAAAAAGTTTTCAACAACAGATTTAGGGGGACACGTCCCCCGCCCCCCGCTTCCGCCGCCTATGCTTTCAATACCAGTCATAGTTTTGACAGAGAACGGATATTTTACTGTCGGCAACAGCCCTTCTAAGAACATGTGCACTTTGTCCGCAGGATAATAAGTTTTATGATTCAATATATCATCTTTGCATATAGATATCAATTAATTATATTCCAAACACAATGGCATCTAACGTACTTCTACCTACATATATCATGCAAAACAATGGTTTATTCGAACATTGGATATTGAAAAAAAAAAGCGAATAAAACCCCTACAATGAATATGTGGAGCGTGTAGCCTGAAGTTTGAATAAACAAAGACTGCAAGCAAAGTATGCACGCCATTTCAATACTATCCTAACAATTATGTTTATGCAATAAAGTTGAATGGATGTCCTAGAAAACATAAAGAAAAAGAAAATGCAATGTACATGCACAAAGAAGCGGGGCATACCATGAATCTGACTGGCAAAGTTATTCTTATTTTGTTTCCCCGTAAGATAAAAACAATTGAAAACGATGGACATGATGGAGGGGTGATATGACATACCAGCTACTTAAGTTTTCTTTTATGTCTGATCGGAGAAACGTTCGAATTTTCCTCATTTTCTCTACATGTATAATAAACAAGGTAGTGGATAAATGTTTCAGGATATTTTTTAGAATAAATAATGAACAAAAGCAGGTCCAACATAGGCCCTTTGGAACGTTATAACATTCCTAAAACTTTTTTGTTGAAGACGATTGATATGTAGTATAGTAATGGCATTAAACCCATGGTAGAATAATGATGTCGACGGAGCATTTGTTGAATTCACTCGATTTAATAAATGATTTGTTCTTTATTATTTGCTGTTGATGTTAGTTTCCCCTGTTTGTATATCATGCTGCATATTTTTCTGCTTGGGTATGGGTCAATATAGGAGTATGAATGAATAAATTACATGGAAAATTTAAACTATCTACGGGGCGTCCCTTATTAAAGAAACAAACAAAATAATCTTTTAGAACAAGTTCTCTTTAGAAAATATATATTTTTTTCATCATAAATCAATGTTGCGTATAACTATTATCATCAATTAATATTGCCGTATGTTTCTCTAGATTCTTCTTAATATATAATTCCATAATATTTTATTCTCTCTTGTCAAATATCCGTGTATATCTAATTGTTCAGGTTTGTGAAATCATGAAAACCCAGAGAGATTATAAAGGAAACTCGATAAGCATTCATTCAAAAAGTCATGCGTAACCCTACAGGTATCGTTGTGCCAAAACCACCCGCTCTTCTTTGTTTTCGAATAACAAAAACACATTTGAGAACAATTTGTCATCCGAAAAGGGATGGCAGCGATTCCTTCATTGTGACTTTAGACGCCAACTCTAGATGTCTATCGGACACTATTCTTCATTTCTGGGAAATAAAATACTATGGGGGAAAGATAAAATTTTTTCTCTCCAAATTTATCAGTCATAATTTGCCTGTACCTGTGAATACTAAATCAATCATTTGATCTGACTGACACAATGAGTGGGTCATCCCCTTTGCAGTCACGTCACGGCAGTCGTTACAGAGAGAAAACTTTACCATGAAATAAAATTTCAAAATATATATATATTTTTTCAATATCCCAGAATATACAAATAAAACGTTTCAGTCGAATGTCAATAAAGTTAATACGCTAAACATCATTATTCAAACGTGATATACAAATTTATATACCGACAAAAAATGTTAGAATGGAGAGACTAACTAAACATTTATCGTGTCTACACGCTGCATCGGCTCGCGGTGCAGACCCGAGAGTGGTGCAGACTCGCATTTATTATGCGTGTAAAGGCACCGGCTAGCGGTGCAGACACTGCGAGCACCGAAGAACACTAAATGTGATGTTTCTTTTTTTTTTAGAAAGGAAAACTCGGGACTTAACTCCTAACCTACGTTTTCCTGCTGGTATGACTTGGTATTGTCGTTTTCTGTTATGCAGGTTCTTTAATGCATTTTACTTGATTTATTTATTATCATTATACACGGGGGGGGGGGGGGTACAGGCTTTATACAGACATATAAAAGGATTCCTGTTCCTGTCTTCCACAAGCGTGATTACACCCATTCTTATATCAAACCTGAAGCATGTGTACACCTTGACATCGATAAGGGCCATTGCCTTTTTCAAGTAACTGCCGTCATTCTTTCTCGCATTACACTAAATTGTTTGCCACGAATGCCGGTTTGGGGCTCGACCAAACTAGATGTATATTTGAAAACGTTCATTCTCGGATGACTGAGATTGTAATTTATCTCGAAGGTCTCGTCGAAGTCCACTGACTTTTCTGAAATCATCTTCTTTTAAAAGCTCGGTTGGGATAAATCCTATGAATAGTTCCCGCGGTTTTCAACGAGACGGAAGCAGGCTAATCAAATTGGAATCAATGAGAGCATAATAGGAGATACGCGTGCCGTTATGCTCCGTTCCTTCCCATTGAGCATCCAATATTGGATATAGAATTCATCCCTGATTTGGTTTTTATTGTCACTCTAATGTTCCATTTCCACGGCTCATCCCCAAGCAATTTTGTACGCACAAAGTGAAAGATATGGAACGCCTAAAGTGTCAACACCAGGTTCTGTAACTTTTGCCGCATCCATTATTATGATTATATGTTATGTATGACGAAGATAAGCTGAGGGTTGCTGTAAGAGTTGTATTTGGGAATAAAAATGGTGAAGAAAGAAATCGCTAAACAAAATTAACCGAGCAATGAGATTACATGTTGCGTGATCGTGATGATATCACTTTAGAACATTCGGCTACGGCACCTCTTCTAAAGAGAAAATAGTTTCCCATTCGTCTATTCTGGATGTTCATAATGAATATTAAAGCTTATAATATCTTCTACAAACTTATTTACAACAGTTACAACCCGAGCAAGATTTTACAAAAGCTATTTTATTTTGACCACATACGAATCTTTGACGGAGTACTTTTTAGCAAAACAAACCAAAAATAAGAAAACCTCAAGGAACTTTCAGATACAGTTTTTCCTTATTGGCTAGTATCATAGTATTGTACCATTCATTTATTTTGACGCAGGAACGCCATTCTGAAATAAACAGAGAATGGCAATCAAGCTAATGCTTTGTCATACCCTTATACAAGGCCAGATCAATTTAAGACATTATCTTATTAATCTTATCTTCCAATTGGGATGCGAATGTTTATTCGGCCATGTTATCCTCTTGCAAAAAGACTTTCGCAAACAAGATACTATAAGAGCTGTCTTCTGTCATAAACAGCACATTCAGAAATCGCAACAAATCTAAATGCAATAATTTGGGCGATTGAGTTAAGTTAATCGTTGTCAATCGCTTGCTCTGTTGTCAAAGAGTGAACATTTTATTTGTTATCATATTTATGCTAGAACTGTCATACGTTCTGATGTTTTGCTGATGACGGAAAACTGAGGTCCATGCCATGGGGAAGTACAAATTATAGAGTAGGTAGAGCTTAGAAATTATTTCTGAATTTTTGTTTGTTCCAATGGATTTCAATCCAATATTCGAGCCAAAATATACCATGAACTTGATAAACGAAAAGGAAGGAATGCCAGAAACATAGACCAATCCATAAGAGTCTCTCTTATTTCCTTTAAAAAGAGCAAAATTTTCAGGTTTTTTTTTTTATGTGTCCGGCTTTTGTTGTTGTTGTTGTTCTTTTTTTCTTGGTTCTTTTTTTTTAATTTTTTTTTTTATTTGCTTTTTTTTTTTTTTTTTTTTTTTTTTTTTGGGGGGGGGGGGCAGCCTAAAAGCACAGCGCCTATACCTCTTGTTAGCATACACTCTAAAAAACGAAGAGCTAATTTAGCTCTTAAAGGGATGGTCCGGGCTGAAAATATTTATCTCTAAATAAATAGAGTAAAATTCACAAAGCAAAACACTGACAATTTCATTAAAATCTGATAACAAATAACGAAATTATTTAATTTTATAGTTTATAAATATTTAGTGAAAATAGTTATAGGCACATCGTCATGAATATTCATTAGGTGGGCTGATGATGTCACATCCTCACTTTCCTTTTTCTTACGTTATTACATGAAATCATAAATGTTTCATTTGTTCATACATGTGTATGAATGAATATGTATTCATATATATGTATATATATATGAATATATATGTATATATATATGAATATGTATGTATATATATATGAATATATATGTATATATATATATGAATATATATGTATATAATGAAATAAGTTGCGGCAATAAATAAATAATGCACTTAATCAGTTGTCAATCCAATTTTTTTAGTTCTTGGTAGAAGGATTTTAAATATACCTAAAATTATATAATAAAAAAAACAAGTGGGTGATATGACATCATCAGCATACCTCATGAATATTTATAAAGACAGGCCTAGAACTGCTTCACCGGAATAATGCAAATCTTTCAAATTCAATAACTTTGTTATTTGTTATCCAATTTTGATCAAATTTTCAGCATTTTGCTCTGTGAATTTTACTCTATTTATTGAGATATAAATATTTCCAGCCTGGACCATCCCTTTAAAGAGCGTGTATAGTGACTTCACTTCGGAGTGCTGATTTGTCTCGTTTAAATTTGAACTAGACAAATCAACACTCCGAAGTGCAGTCACTATACACGCTCTTTAAGAGCTAAATTAGCTCTTCATTTTTTAGAGTGTAAGAAGAGAACTATGACTTATACTTAAGTTTATTATGGTCTCAGCTAAGAACTCATGTTTAAGACAGGAAATCGATTGGATACATAACTTAAATATATAATGAAAAGAAAAAAAAAGAATCAAACAAACTTTGCAAAACGCTCTTCCAGTTCAGCAGCAGTATGATTAGTAGGGGAAGTGTCATTCATAGAAGCAGCATCTACAGTAGAAGGAGAGTAGAGGTAGAGGTGGAAGTAGCAGGGGAGGCAGTGGTACAGGTACTACGCGTAATGGTAGTGGCAGTCACAGAAGCATCAGCAAGAGTAGAGGGGGTAGCCAAAGCAGGAGTAGAAGTAGCAGCAGTAGTAGAACTCGTATTAAAAGAAGGATTAGTGGCAGTAGTATCAGTTGCACACGTATACATTAGTAGTAGTATTAGAGCAGCAGCAGCAGCAGAAGAAGAAGAAGAAGAGGAAGAAGAAGAAGAAATAGTAATAGTAGTAGTAGTAGTGGCAGCTACAGAAGCAGCCATAGCGCCTTTTGCCTGAGGATACAAAGCACTAGCTGTTATTACCCCGGCTTTAGTTCGAGTTACCATCATCGGCGCTCAGTGCATGCAAGGAATTAAACCTGCCGGATTCCCATTCACCTCGCCTGAGTCAAGTGCAACACAGTGTGTATAAATTTCTTGCTGAATGAAAACATGGCTAGGATTCAAACCCACACAATAATACATCATAATTATTAGTATTATCATCATTTGTATTTATTTTATCGTCATCACGACCATGCACCACCATCATCATCACCATTACTCTCATCACCACCAGCAGCAGCATTACAATAAACCAACATTGGTATATGCCTATCATCAGATACCTGTTTCTCTTGTGAGCAGAGTCTACTTATATGCTGCACAGCCATCAGCAGAAAATATTATATATGGTTTGTAGTATTATGTCACCAGTGTGAGTTAGTTAATCCCTGGACCTATAGGTCCATGGTTAATAAGAAAAAAAAATCTTAGCTCTTTTTCGAGCCATGGTTTTTCTTTAGTCTAAGGTTTGATAACAGGCCATGACATCATGCTTGAGCTGCGTAGAGTACACCAATCAATTAGACCATGAGTATTTAACATGCTAACTCTTCGAGAGGGCGAGACCGTGGAAAATCGGCGCCACACTGTCTGGGAGGCCGAAGGTTCCCCCACTCCATCGCTCCAATTCGAGCTCCCAACACTTCACAAACTTTTATTATCCACCTTGCCCTAGCAAATAAGAGAAAGAGAAGAAAGAGAATGGCATAATGTCATGCGTGGCTCTTGTGTATTTGTACGTTCCGTCTCGCTGTTCTGTTGTGAGAGTTCTTTGTTATCGGTCGCGTGCCCCGTAGAGAAATCTGAAAGAATTGTCGGAGAGAGAATACAACTTCCCTACCGAAGCATTCAGCGTAAACTAATGCAGCGAAGGTATTTACTTCAAACCAAAAAAAAAAAAAATCTTACTGGAAGTGCAGTCTCTATTCCACAACTTTACTTCGATGTAAACTAGCCTTGAGGATTGATTCTTTATGATGTCCGATCTAAAGTGCATTGTGTTATACCTTTGTCATTTCAAGATGCCTTAACGATGCGTTTACGATGTCCGTAACAATCAAGCCACTCCTCCCCCAATCTCATCAACAACGTATAGAGGCCGATGATCGTGCATGTTTTTTTTCTAAAGCTTCTTACGACATCGTAAACTTCATTGCTTATTGCGAGCTTTGCACGACGGTTGTTATCCACAATGCCACCTCGGTACAATTGACACCGTTAACATTCGTGATTATATTATATGTATATATATATATATATATGTATGTATATGTATACATATGTCAGATTTTATTTCGATTTTCAGAGTAAACAATATCATAAATATCGTCCTACAAAGGAAATATGACGAATTGAAATACATTTTTTAGAAAGTATAAACTGTTCAATATGAAGCATGATGCACTCTGGCTAGCTACGATTAATTACCATTATTTGTAAATTTATGTTAGTATTTTGGCGGATTGTCATCATGCACTGTCACATATGTGAACCAGTATAGAAATCATTGACATTCACTTGTCTGTATGAATTTTATGGATGTATTGTTTTGAAATGACATTTTGGGAAAATAAAAGGGGCGTGTACGCTTATAGGTGTGTGTGCGCGTGTATATGTGAAAGACAATTAGGGTGTGTGTGTGTGTGGTTGTGGAAACGTATTTTTATGTAGGGCCTATATTGCAATATCCTATACCTCGGCCTGTACATAGGATGAGTAACGGGCAGCGAAAGACCATATGACAAGAGGTATTGTGGACCGAGCACAGACCCTTGCGGGATCACCACTTTTTCTTTAGATGAGAGGTATGGGACTGGCGTCAGAGCACAGAATTTGAAAGTATCTTATGGTCAAATAAATTCCTTACACTGCCGGAAACAAATAAGATAAACATCAAACTGAAATTTGAATATTAAAGTACAAATATTTATATTTAACTACATATGAATCGCCATATATAGTTGATTGGAGAAAGAAAAGGAGGGTGGAGGGATGGAACGAATAAAAAGGAAAGAAAAATGAAATAAACGAAATAAATTAATGAATGAATGATATGCACCGTCACCGTGGTTTCCCCTACTCGTATACGAATAGTGCAGTGGGTTCTTAACGTGCAGAGGTACATGGAGACTCTCCTCTACACGGGGCATCAATTTAACGTCCTATCTGAGGGACGGGGTGTTGTCACTGTACCATAGCCTGCATCTATGGAACAAGGGAGCCTTGCATACAACGCAGCCGGCTTCAGTCTTCCACCCGGGATGGACTCGAACCCATGGCCTCTGGTTCGACAGTCACACGTTTTAAAGACTGAGCCAACATTGTTTTCTCTTATAACACATCATGGTCATAGATCAATCACTATAGTTCCAGAAACATAGAATTGCTACTCTTGTTCATCTTTAATACACGATAAATGTTGAAATGCGTTCGCCATCATGCATGGTTATATTATTTTGCATCATAATGTATACGACGTTCCATCACGAGGATCTCAGTCTCATTTCATTTCTACGCCTTACTGTCTGTATGGATTTACTTATCATTACCATGACTTCACGTGAGCAAATAATGCACTTGTTTCACTAAATTGGACCTTTGTATCAGCACGTCCGTAAAATGGGAAAAGATCGGCATTAATGAAAATGATAATAATGAAATAATCCTGACGCGGATCGCATTGTATGTGTACCTGGGCCTCGTCTCACAAAGAGTTCCGATTGATCCGATCAACTGCAACTATGGAAAGCCAGCAACGTCAACATCTAAAATGGACATATATACATGCATGTTTAAAACATTTTTTAGATATGATGTATTTCATACAATCAATGTTTTCTTGAAAATTCAGTGTGCTTCTATTTGTTTACAATGGACATTGTAAACATTTCCTGGAGAAAAAACTATGATGCTGATGGATTTCCATATAAATGAGTTTGATTGGATCAATCGAAACTCTATGTAAGATGGGGGCCCTGGTTCTATCTTACAGTAGTCGCTGTTGTTTTCGACATCTCAAAGTCGGCATCATCCATTTCATGGAGGATTACGACATTATCCATCTAGCTTGTCAACAGAAACACCATGAAGTGCATTAAATTGTCATTTCATAATCCAAACAAACAACCCGGAAAAATCTCCGCTGGGCGACATCTCTAGAAAATTATTACGGGCTAGCTCTTTTCAGCAAACCTTAAAACGATATGTGTGCGTGCATGCGTGATCTCTACAAACGAACTAGTGGACACGTGCGCGCATTGTCACGTAGTCTCTACCGAGCAGAATATGAGCGGACCGTTACGGCTTTATGGCTTCGCTCCCCCTTTTTTCTCTTATATTTTTCACCCCTCTTTTCAAGAAAATACGACTAGTTGATTTTTAATTTCCCACCAGTTTTTCTCACTAAAACATCAGCCAGATGGCGTTGGGAGCGTGGGAATTTGATTTCTCATCGATAACCTTGATAGTTTGGTGTCAAGGGATGCTTTGAAACTCGGGGAGATGGATTAGAATGATGGAAGACAAAAAGCCAGCCAAATGGAAAATACCAAATCACATTTATCGGTATTTATGTATTTCAAACAAAAATACCTATGCCTAGGCTTGTCTAGGATGCGGTAAACAATTTAAAATTAAAACAAAGTACAGTTTGAATATATACTTGTTTCATTATAAAATGTAACAATGCATAGCTTAACGGAGGGGAGGAGGGGGGGGGGGTAGATAACAAATAATGGCGTCAATATGGCTACTTCATTTATTCTCTCGGCTAAGTAGGGGCATGATACAGTACCATGGACCATTTATTTCGTGACTCTTTTCCCCCATTTCTTCCATTTCTACCTTGTTTTATAATGGTCTCCTATTTTAAATAATTTGAGGAAAAATATCATTCCCTTCTTATCCTCTTATTCTGTGCACGTTATTTTTAACAACTAAAACAATGTTTAAAGGCTAGCTCAATACACTTGCTTGCACTATTAGATTTAGTTATTATTGTATCACTTTCCCCATTTCTGATGTACGTACAACCCTTAAACGAATGATTGGACACGGTGCGATCTCCCAACTACCGATAATGCGATCTCTCGCTTCGATCGCTCACACTTTGATATTAGTGGGGTATTAAACCCAATTGAATTCAGTAATTATGTCACAAAGAAAGCATGAGGTTTCGACCGCATAACACTTCTTTTATTTTTATATGGCATTGCAAAAAGTGAGATATAGTAACGTTATTCGCGTGTCGTAAGAACCAAAATGAAATAACTTTGATTGGGGGACCCTATTTTTTTTTTATTCATTTTTTTTTTCATATCAATGGAATGCCATCACCCACCCCAGCACCTCTTCCCACTGCTGATACTCGATCTACGCTACGGCAGTGCCCTAATCAGAACGGGGATTTTGGTACAAGGCAAAGATAACGAAAAATTTTCGGATCATAAAGCCTACCCGTCAGGGGGAATTCATACGTGTTTCGTTGCGAAGCATTTTCGAATTGTAAAGCAAACACCGTAAATCCGGGAACGCAGATAATTTAACCTCATAATATTTACCCCGAAAAGAAAATCATTATATAGCATACCGAAACCAAACAAATGTCCGTATATACGTGTATATATGCGCATCAATTCGATGCCAGGGTGCTGATCATGGGGTGACCGGGTATGCTGGAATAAGCTTGGTGGTTAATTAAAAAATAACACTACTCCTACTCAGTAATGCTTGAAAGTTCCCGCATTAAGCCATTACTTTTTCACAGCATCTTTATTCTCCTTTAACCCTATTTTGGATAGATTTTTTACCCAAACATATGACCGCCTCAAAAACGGCCAAACCCTTTTTATTACCATTATTGCAGCAATCGCCGACCTAGATGTTTCTACCATTGAAATAAAATGTTGAAACGAAATAAATGAAAAACAAACTAACTAAAATGAATTAATAAACAAACGACAAACTAACAAAATAAATGTATACGTTAATAAATAAGTAAATAGATGAATAAATGAATAATTTATTTAAACGTACCGACAAATGGCCGATCAATCAATTCAATTTTGACCTGGGCCCCGTAACACAAAGCTTAGCGATGAATAACAATTATAAAATAACACTTCTGATTGGTTCCTGGACAGTATTTGGCGCCAAATGCGCGTGTAAACTTGATTTTGATTGGTCAGTTCATTAAGCGATTGATCGCTAATCTTTGTGTTACGGAGCCCCGAAAAGACTTGTTAATCCTAGTGAAGATGTTACTGATCGTGCATATTTTACATTTATTTTGTAATGATACAAGACATGATATTAAATAGATGTTTCCAATAAAATGCCTTGAAATCACAAGAATATTACACTCTTTGTTCTTCCGTTTTCTCCTTATCTTCTCTTTCTTTCTCTCATTCCTCTTCATTTATATCACCTTTCATTCAATTTTATATACATAACTGTGTATTTATTTAGTACGCTCTAACATGTCTAATACAACTTTGTAGGCTCGTAAATTATAACACGTTATACCACAAGACAGCCCACACCACATCCGTATATCCATAGGTACAAATTCAAGATCGTCTCTTTTGTAAACTTATAGTAAATTAGTTGCCAGTGTTCAGTTATGTTTCTCGATGGTCCTTGATCTTTGATCACAGTAATAGGGTCTCACTCAGTCAAAATTAGCGTCTGATCGCAATGTAAATATACCTAAGTAAGCACGCCAAGGGTCTATGGTACGCGTGGCTAATACATGCATGGCGTAGGGAACCCGCTCGCGACAAGCACACTTTACTGCCTGCGCTGATGGATGCGGGGGGCGCAGGGACATGTGCCCCCATTTAGAACTTATGGTTGTGGAATGTTTTTTTTACTGTGTTTAAAAGGGTCCCTTAACTGTAGCGACGATAGAAATTTGGCCACATCTTATTGTTTATTTACTTATTTATTAACTATTTATTTGTTTACCAATTTATTTATTGATAACATCATATTTTGTGAATGTGTGGGGTGTTTATATGCGATTACATGCTATTATTTCCAACAATTACTTTTATTTTGCGATAAGAACACCCCCATGTTTTTTTTTTGAAAAAAACTATTTTGTAAGTAATAACATGAAAAGGGCAATATACTTATAAGAGCCTTTTTTTCCCCCTTTCCCTCTTTTTGTGTGTGTTAAAAAAACAAAAAAATTATAACAAGTGTACCTTTAACTCTCGCGGAATAGTTACACCCCAAGTTTGTTATAATCTTGCTTGACTGTAAATATTGAAAAAGGCAGAACAAACTAGATGAACCTCAACTTCTGCCGTCCCCCTTAATAAATATTGGATTCGCCCTTCTTGAATCTGAGGGTTACTGGGTCACACACTGAATCGAAGGTTGCTTGCTTCGGAGGTTACTGAAATTAACGTTGGCTGTAAATCTGTAGATATTGACCTGGATCTCCCTATTACGGTTCTTATCGAATTTGTAAAAAATGGCAATATCCAAATATTCTATGTATTTCATATATTTTTTATTCTAATGTATTTTGTATTTTTTTTACTTCTTGTTTTTCCAAACATAATCGCCGATGACACTATTTTGGTCGTAAATGGAAATATATTGTTTGTTTTTTTCTTTTTTTTTCATTTATTGGTTTTTGCAACATTTTTCATAACAAAAATCTGGTCAAGAAAGGACACATTTGAAATTTGACATCAAGATAATGAACAATAATTTTGTATATAAATCATCCAATACATCATATATAAATAAACAATTTAAGTGGTATTTTCTGTTACACAATAAATAGGATGGTTGCAAGGGTCGTCACGAAAGCAAAGCTTGAAAAAATGACAGCCCTGGAAAATAGCCAAAATAATTATATCTACTGACATAAAACGTGCAAGTGCAAGGGACTGGGGGGAAGGTGATGCTTGCTCCTTAGAATGAAAATTTATGAATAATAAGTTTTGTTGTTTTATTTGCTAATGTATATGTCATGTGCTAGACAAAAGTCAATGTCTCATTAAAATAATAATGATTACAATAATAAAAACGTTTAATTTGTTAGGTATTGGTTTAATTGCACCTCTTTTATGGCTCGTTTAAAGGAATAAAATAATATTGTCTGATTGTGTGAATCTGGCAATGCGTTCCAAATATCAGGTCCATGATGTCTACGTGCTTTATGTGCAAATAGTGTCCTGGGATTATTCAAGTGAATACTATTGCATGTTCTTGTTGGATATGAGTGTAAATTGCTTTTATATGAAAATAAATCCGTGAATACTGGAGGAAAGATGTCTTAATTATATTTATGCTTAAAAAGTGTTATTTGTAGAGTAGTAATATCATTTATCTTAAACATTTTGAGACGATAAAAAGAGGGTCTGTATGTGAAAGATATGCAGATTTGGAACAAATTCTAACCGCTTTCTTTTGCAGTAAAAGTATATGATAAAGCCTTGTCTTGCAGCTATTCCCCCAAATGAGGTTACAGAAGTGAATATATGGTAAAATTAATGTATAATATATCAAAACAAGAGTTTCTCTGGTAAAATTTTCAATTTATAAGGTATTCCAAATAATTTAGCTATAGAGGAAGTTACGTTGCTTATGTGCGGAGTCCATGATAAATGCCTGTCTATTGTGATACTAATGAATTTTACGTAAACTTTTTTTATCTAAAGGCACATTATCGGTTATAATATATTGTGTAAAATTGTCATTTCTATGAGATGATTGAAAATGCATAATATGAGTTTTACTTGTGTAAAGCTAACTTATTTCTTAAGATAACTTATATCGTTTAAAAAATGATGAAACTTTAATTCTAAATTCACTATATTTATCGATTGTGGTAAGTTAGTATGAGATAACAGAATATTCGTATCATTTGGGAATAAGATGAAAGAAAGAACGGGAGATGAATTTTCTATATCATTAATGTATACTAAAAATAACAAAGGTCCCAGAATAGAACCCTGCGGGACGCCACAATTGATGAACGATACTGGAGATTTGACATAATCGATAGAAACGTATGTTAAATCAATGAAAAAAAAAATAATGAAGCATTTTGAAATCTTTTGCTGCATACAGAATTTGCATTGGATTTGTTACATTTGTACATAAAATCATATTCTAAGCAATTTTTGGTCTGACATGCACTTACGAAAAGTTGCGAAAATTAGGAACTGCGTATACCTGCTTTGCGAATTTTGACTTGACGGAAATAAGTCGTGAAACGACGCGGCGATCTTTTTGCGTAATACAGATTAATCGCGGAAAATATTAAGGGGGAGGGGATAAAAATGCCCTAGGCTACATAGGGTTAAGTGACGTCACAACAAAAACTCGGTTAAAAGGAATACCTTTTTATGATAGGTCTTAACATGCCATTACGGAGACATGGCTGTGTTGTTTGCAATATTATTCCCTCCCTCCCTCCCTCCCTCTGAGAAAAAATGAAATAAAATACTCTCCGATTTATGAAGACTACAATTCAGATCAATAATTGGATCGAGGCCCACAATACAAGTAAAGCATGTGAAATACAAAATATAAGAGGATGCGCCCATATACACCGTCGTTAATTACATGAATAGGATTAATCCAAAGATCGTTATTTCTTCACAAAACCCTGTCACAAAGCCATATATTATAATTTATGTGGCTAGTTTTAATATAGTTTCTGTGCATTATTCTTTCTTTCAGTCGATTGATATTCTATTATGTTCATATCTTGCCTATTCATTGTGTGCACGTCTTGTTAAGCTAATGTTGATGCCAGCAGGCCAAGCAGTTTGATGTTGTACCTTGTTGAAATTGATCAAAAGATAATTACAAAAAATGTTGTACAATGAAAAAACTTTATAGGGGATTTCTCTTTATTGATTTTGCTGGCTTGCAACAAAACAAACATAACTGAATTTATTTCCTCCAAATACCACTCATTACCATGATTACGGTTTGTTAACGAATGATCTTTGTGCGATAGATTAATCCGGATTGATGAAAATTGTGTTGGTTTCATTTTAATTCTAAAAGCAACAAAGCTTTGCAAATCAAAATGTTTAAAATCTCCCCAACAGATTTCTTGTAAATAGTTTATTACAAAGGGTGGTTTTTCATGAGCTATGGTGGGGATGGTCTAAGATTTCCGACTTGCTTTTTTTTTTAGACCGTCTGCTCATAAATTTGCTTTTTTACAAACATTTTTGTGGAGCTTTTATACAAAGTGACCAATAACCACTAATTGATTAATTGTCTTTGCTACATAATAATACTTTTCATACCCTAACACATTGAATATATACACACACACACACACACACACACACACACAAATATATATATATAAATATATATATATATATTCATGTATTTTTACCTCATTTCTTTCCCATTTGTACATATTTTAGGGCGGTTACACTTTATTCATGTAGCATGTTCATCATATTTCTTTTTGTCTTTTTAATAACCTTTATTTTAGATCTTAATGACAGATGTGTAGAAGTGTGCGCGTTTTAAAAAGTGCGTTTGTGCGCGAAGGCAGTGTGTATCTTTATGTTTCCAAGGGGTGCAGAGCTGAGTGTAATCGTTAGTAAAGACATTTCAACCCGCACGTACGCACCGGCAACCAAAGAGCGGCAATAAATTGCCTGCGCGTGGCCGGCAAAGGGGTGGCTGCTCCCGTATCAAAAGCATGTTCCTCGCTACCAACTGTTGCAGTTCGGCGTGACCTCTTCAATATGTCAGGAAAATCGTCGGCGTGCAATTTATGGGTGACATTTTATCTCCCCAATCACAACATTCGACTCTACGACATCTGTCGCGAGGGGACTTGAACATTGGAGAGTACATTAAGTTCTGTAGTTGCCTCTGGTTATCATTGCAAATTAAAATTCACTTGTTAAGGTATACATTTAGTGTTTGTAACAAGAGAATGGTGCTGAATATTATTCAAGCATCAAAGTCAAGGACAAAAGGTTTCATATTTAATGAATTCAATAGAAAAAATATTAGGAATAGGCAAATGTAAGTTTACGAAGGGCCATATGACTGTGTGTATACAGTCAGCCTACAATAGCATCATTGCATAAATGCAATGTTAGCCTTGGCCGTCTTGAAGAATTAAAGCAATTAATTAAAAGAGGAAAGTAATGTAATTTTGAGCGAGTGAAGTGAGCAGTCCGATTCTCCCCCATTCTCAATATTCGTTCTATAGATTTGGCATGTGAAAACCTCAAATGTTTTTCGACCAGGATACTTAATTTTCATTGAACAAAGCAGGTTTGCGGAAAATCTAATGATAATAAAACATTGCTACTTATATGATTACTACTTCAAGATGCACCATAACGTGCCCTCGGGGCAGGGGCGGATCCAGGATTTTTAAGGGGAGCATGATTGTACAGGAAAAAATGGCAGGCAAAAAACATTTTGTTTAAGGGAAAATTTGACAAACCAAATTTTTTTAAAGTCCTCACTTGACTTACATATGCATGACACATCCCCTAAAATGTATTAAAGATATTTTTGTGGGGGGGGGGGTCGGATGTGCCCTTCCCTGGATCCGTCACTGCTTCGGAGGATACTGGAACCAGGCAGGGGCATGGGGAGAGGATTGAAAGGTCGACAGACGAAAGACTTTTTGAAGAAGAAGAAGAAAAAAGAATGTTTTCATCTCAATACGTTAAAAAAGACAATGTGCTTCTAACCAAGCAACCTTCTAAATATCGATATGTAATAGAAAATGCAATTTTGTTCAATTATTTGCTTGTCATTTAATTTATCACGAGTATTATTATTGTATTTTCTTTGTTAATGTGTTTGTGAAAAGTGCTGCAGAAATTAGTACATGAAATGTGTATAAAATGTGTGGATTCTAAGATCATGTTTAATAATGACTATGATTCCCACTAGTATAAAGCGTTCCATAATCAAAATTCCCGCATGAATGTTACCCATCCCCAATGCGTTTCCCAACCGTCCCTCGTTCACTAATAAACAACTTGCTATCTTCCTCTGTCTGCCCCCCCCCCCTTTATTATCCTCTATTTCTCCCCACACCCTCTCTCAATCTCCCCCCCCCCTTTCTCTATCTTTCCCTCTCCCTCTCCCATGTCTATTTCTCTACATGTATCTTTTTTCCATTTCCATCAGAACAGAAGAAGAAGCCATTGATTCTCTCTGCAATTAATAATTCAGGCTCAATGTTTTCAGTAGGCGTAAGCCGTTCGCGTGCCTTTTTTAAACTACAGCGTAAAATATCGACTAAGGATGAAAGAAGAGTCTAGAATTATGAGAAGGGTGGCTGAAAAGGATCGATCAAACCACTTTTATACCTGAATATCCTACAAAACATAAAAATATCAAATAAACCTTGCGAATTAGCAGTTAGAGTTGGCAAATTAATGTTCGATTCATTGTAATGAACATGATGATGTGATAAAATTTATATTCAAGAAAAAAAAATGATGTGATAGACTTGGCTAAAACATATTATATTTAAGACTCTTCCTTAATCCATAGTCGACATTTTACGATGTAGTTTAAAAAAGGCACGCGAATGGCTTACGCCTACTGAAATCATTAAGCCTGAATTATTAATGATGGAGAGAGTAAATGGGACGTCGTGGTCTAGTGGTTAAGACTCTCGTCTTTCAATCTGAGGGAAGTGCATTCGATTCCCAGTTATGGCGTGTTTTCCTTCAGCAAGAAATTTACCCACATCATGCACATTGTGCTGCACTCAACCCAGGTGAGGTAAATTGGTACCGGCAGTAAGTAATACCTTAAAAAGCTGTGCGCACCAGAATCGGTAGACTAGCTTAGCCGGGGTAATTATATGAGCACCTTGAGCACCTAAAGTGGATACGTGGATAGCTTAGCCGGGGTAATTATATGAGCACCTTGAGAACCTAAAGTGGATACGTGCGCTATATAAATCCTATATTATGTATATCATTAGTATCATACCGTTTTAAGTAACTCTTGATTCTTTGGTCTGCACCAGGTTCGCACAAAAATATTCCACACCACAAGCGTTCAGTAAATACATAGCACAGCCGCGCTACTTTAACGATCACCCGTTCACATACTCGGGCAAATAAGGGATGGCGCTGGTCTGGTGTTGCCAATAACAGTGTCAAAATAGCACCGATCTGGCTCGAGCTATTTAGCACGCGGCATTCATAAATTTAAAATGTTACGACTTAGCCCGGAGCTGGTCTGGACCAGCGAGCTACTGAAAGCGGTATTAGTCAGGCAGGTCACAGGAACAAGATTTTTATTTTAATATTAGTTTACAGTAGAAAAAACGTTCGTACATGAACTGAAAAATCTTGGCGATAATCATTTCAATAATAATCTCAATAATAATAATAATGATAATAACAGGAATGATTATAATAGTAATAATTATAAAAATACTACTACTACTACTGCTACTACTACCACTACTACTACTACTACTAATAATAACGGTTAGAATAAACAGTAGTGGTAGTAATCGTAATACCAGTAATACTTGAAGCAGTATGTTTTGTGTACTAGAACCCCCCCCCCCCCCCCGCAAAAAGAGTCGGTTGCCTACGTTCGATTTGCTTACATTTATAGAATGCAGGGCAAGAATGGGACTTAAAATTAAATGGCTGGAGAACAAGTAAAAGTAGTTTCATCTTTTAATGACGATCTCGAAATACCCGCTTAAGGTACTCCTCTTTCATTATTGATTATGTCCACAACAATAAAAGAACTACAAAAAGTATGATAGTTACGATCTGCTTAGCGAAGTATTAATCTCTTAAGCCCTATTCATTTCACTTCGACGAACGACTTTCCTTTAATCGTATTAGGTTCAGCGGAATATTGATTTTGTTTTCCTTTATCGAATGTTTGGAACTGTATTTTGGGGATTATCTCGGTTTTCTTTGTTGTGTGTCGCGTGGTCCACGAGTTGTAGATTTGGGGCTTATAAAACAAACACCAAAGAGATGTCTTTATAAGAATGATAAGAAGAAAAAAAAGAGAATGTTTCTAAATTGATACAAGCGCGAAATTAAAGATTATCCGATCAAGGGTTGGCATGGCAGAAAACGGGCAGAAGATTTTTTTCGAAGGAAACACATAAAAAAAAAATGTTTTGTTACTTTCTTCTCACCACTTCGGATAGTTCTCTATGAGATGATAATCTTTAACAGCCCAAGACAAGGAAGCTTTAGATGATGCTCTCACTTTGGGGTGTTAGGGTTGTTTTGTGAAATAAATTATGTTTTCCGAGTCTGCCAGCAAATATCACGCATTTACACCTAATATTTACTGAAGAAAAGAAACTGTTTACCTGCATGACATCTTCGGGATCTATGATGTTTTCAAAGGTGTATAGGGTCAAAAGTTCAGCTAAGGGCCCACATGTCATACCTAAATATATAAAGGTACAAGGATAAATCGTAGATGATATATATTCCATTTTTAGTGTGTGAAACACAATAATTTTAGATGATTCTGATGTCTTTTGAGTTGTGAAAAAAGATATTTTCTGAAAGCAGCTACCGTCCCAAATAAAGAGCGAAGTCTTCGAGTTGATATTTATGTATCCCGCCCCCTTTCTTGTTTACATGTTTAACATCTCTATTGATTTCAGATTTTTTTGTTCAATTGTTAGGATTCTTTTGAACACTATTATCACTTCTCAAAGTTTAATATAATCGGCCTATGTCATGTTTGTTATTCAATTTCAACAATAAATTAAATGTAGTTCTTAAATTGCCATATCAAAATCGGTATTCAAAAAGTAATTTAATTCATGTTATTGGTCGATATCATTTCTGCTTCTCCATATATGCAACTTTGTCACCATTCTCCTTATTTTCTCATTTAATCATCATCCATCACCCACCCACCCACCCCCCCCCCAATCTACATTAATATACAAACGCATATTGATTTGGGGCACCGATACGTTTGTTCATGTATGCATTTCTGTTGTATGTATTTAATATTTGCATGAATCACATAAAATGGAGGGGGGAACCCCTAAACGAAACCCGATTTCTAGAAGCTTCGATTCGATTTCGAATTGCATATATCATCATTACTTGTTCCACTTTTCGAGTTGATAATGATGATGCGGCATGTATTGTTTCCAAGCCAAATTTGCATTGAATCCTCAGCATGTGTATATATAGACGATGTTCACACTGACGTCAAAGTTGATTTTGGTAAAAACATAAAATAATTATAACGAAGGCTTGGTGAAGATCGTTCACAGAATAACAGCGTTATAATCTTGATCATTCGTGATGCATTCTTCAGTTCTCAGTTTTATCGGTCATTATGAGAACATCTTTGCAAAAATCACTGGTGGAGAACACAGCGTCACAGTGTCGTCGCATAGTGGACTATGTGAAAATATCATTCACACTGTTAAAATGCTCAAATTCAACAGTGTGACGATATGTTCACACTGTGGACACTTCGACAGTGTGACCGTTCACAGCGTGTTCACATGGTCGACTATGTGAATATGTGATTCACACTGTTGAAATGCTCAAATTTAACAGTGTGAAGGGGATTTCACATTGTGTTCCACACCGTGAACATACTGTGGCACACACTGTGTTCTTCTCCAGCAGGGATATCACGTGATATTTACTATATAAAATCTAGAACCGTACCAATTCAAATTTCAAGGGTTTCTTTGTTTTACCATTTGAATGAAGAGACGGAATAAAGTGAATAAATCATGGAATAAATCTGACTGAATGAAAGATTAATTCCAGCTGGTGTATTCATAGGAGTTGAATATCGTGATGGATGAAGAACGATGGTATTCTTTTATACAGCTCATATAGGCCCGAGGAGATTTTAGAGTGATTTATTTCCATTATTACACTCCATCCCCTCTCTCCTACCTTTTATTCCACTCCCTTAATCTGACGCCCCCTCCCCTGCCATCCAGCCTTCCATACATCCACGGACCCGAACCCATCCATCTGAAATTTTCGCTTCACTTTTTTATTTTTCTGAAGCACCTCTCGATTGTTCAGTTTTTTACACTTAATTTCTTTCTCAATATCTCTTTTACATATCCACACTGATCCATATTTTTTATTTTTTTAATCTTCCAATTATTGAATTTTGTATTTATTAATTTCTTGGGTCTCTTGCGCCCCCTCCCCATCTCTCTCTTGCATATACACACGGATACACACCCACATTTTTCACCCACTCCCTCTCTCTTTCTCTCATTTATAATTCTTTCTCCCACTTTTGTTCGTTATCTCTCATTTGTCGTACAGTAATTATTGTCTATTCCGCATCTTGTCATTCTCTCTAATGCTCTCTCTCTCTCTCCGCCTTTCTCGTTTCTCTTTGAATCGTTGCATACACACGATTCTGAGCACCCTCCATGAAATTAGTGCCTTAATATCCAAACAGCATTGATATTATGGTATCCGTGAAAAGAACAAAGCAAGATGGGACATTACTCATCGAAACCAAAAGGGGAAACAAAATAACAAAAATCGTGTATTTGTTTTATCTGCATATTTAATTGGCATTCTCCGTCTTCAACGGCAAAAAATAGTTCTATATTTTCTTTTGTACAAACAAATTTACAGACATACATTATAATTCGACATGAATACAGAATATTTTGCAATAAAAAGCATGTAAAAAAAAAGATCGCTATGCGTAGAAAATTCATACAAAAATATACGTTACAAAGTAGCCAAGCATGGAATCCCGTTTGATTACACATGGTATAATCACTGTAAAAATCACTTAATTGTTGTTTCTTTTTCTCCCAAGGCACTTAATATATTACGAAATTGTTAATTTGAAGGCAGTATGTTGCATATTCTAAAATCCAGAATATTAGTTATAAATAATTAATGAGAAAGGAAGAATTCAGATTTCACACACGTTCTAACCTACTGAAGAATATTTTGATGGAATCGTTTAAAACACGATATGTTTCATGACAAATACGTTATCAAAATCAGGAAATTCCATTTTGAGTTTAAACGTGATGACATATTACCAGAACGCTTTGATATTTTATGTTACAAAGTTATAGCAACAATTCTGATTAATTTAAATGAATATCCATATGTATGTATATCAAAGCTCTTGATTGACTTTTTCCATTTTACAATGCACGCACCCCTCTTCTTTTGCGGAGCATAGTGAACATCTTCGTGATTATATTTATGATATATTCCCTTGTCATACCATGGTATTGGCTGTAATATGTTTTAAAAAATACAAAAATAGGAAGGAATCTCTCGTTCGAATACATTTCAGACAGTTTTCTACTATCTACCATGTCTACGATGAACTAAGCTACGAAGAAACATGCGAGGTACAACAGGTATGGTATGCGACAGATTTTTAGTGTCTAAAGTTTAGCGTCGAATCAACACTATGCTATAGCACACAGTTTCTTATAAAATGGAATGTTATGAAGCTTGTATTAAAGACACGTCTTTTTTAAAATAAACAAATGGTAATAAAAAGAGAAATAAAGCGATATTTTGAATAAGCAACACCGGTGATTTCTCTTCAACTGCACTGTAAAAACTGTGGTGTTAAAACTGACACCAATTGGTGTTAATAGAGGACCACACCCTGAGGTGTTAAAATAACACCCTAGAGATTGAACATAACACCAACGAGTGTAAATGTAACAACCATAGGTGTTGTAATAACACGTATAGATGTAAAACTAACACCGCCAATTTAACACCGGTGTAAAATAACTGGTGTGGTCCTCTATGTACACCGGTTAACACCACAGTTTTTGCTGTGTGTGTAGAAGGATGGGGAAAACGACTGCTCTTGTCCAGAAAACCGATGCAGCTAGAAAACCCCTATAAACATTTCAGAATGAAAGCAATATCTATTTTGTATATCAGTATTTTAGTTTAAAAATACACTATATACACAATGTCATTGAGAAAAATATCTTGGAAGTATATATAGAAGACGACTCCCCTCTTATAATAATCTTGCTATATAACGATATAGTACATACATGTTTCATTTGTCCTCCATAGACTAAATAAGTTATAATTACACTAGATGTCGATAGAATTTTAGACAATATATATATTATGTGGTTCAATAATAATCTTGACAATAATTTGTTTTTGTAAGAGATAAGGATCACTGGGATAGAGGGAAGAGCATATGATCCGAAGGCAGATTGTGATATTTAACGTGAATCAATTTGAAGTTGTTTTTTTTGTCGAATGGCAGCAAAAGGCAGAAAATTGAGCTGTTTATTTTCATTGAAATGTTTCCATTGCATAGTTTGCAAACAGTTCCCCATGATTTGCAGTCACGTTTAAGTGTTCAAACAAACCTCAATTTGTATTGGATTTAAAGAAATTGGTAGTGGGTATATTCCACGTTCAAACGAGGAAAGCAACTTTCCTTACTATTATTCATATACAGGTACACTGTTGCATGAAGAGTGGAATGAAATGATAGACCTACATATTTTTAATATAAAGATTCGTCAATATCATACAGTTATAGTGCAAAATATAATTTTGTTATATAACATCATTTATACAAACAATCGATGCTAAGAAAGTGTCAATTATACTTTGATTGAAATAAAGTGTGTCTTTGAATCGGGCTAAAGAGCATTTGCTTGCTCACACTTGTGGAACGTTGCTTCGGAAGTCTAGATGGCATTGGAGACTCCAGGGGAGCAGCGAAATTCTTGCCTTGCTTTGTTTCGAACGGACGGGATTCTGCCGCATTCACAAGCCCCGCCCATGACGCGTTCCAGTTGAACGATGGACGGCTCCCGCCAAGGGTCAAAAGAAGCCCTTATTGGTCAACTTCAAGGTTAATGCATCCAGGTAGCCACGCGCCTGATTCCGATTGGTCGAGACATCAACAAGCCACGCCCATACCTGAAAATGATTGATAAAGACACGCGACTAGTTAGCGAAGTGGACGATCAAACGAGCAAAACAAAACCACAACCTTGTTGTGCAACCGTAATTATTGATTTTTGAGGTTTTGTTTTCACATTTCCTCAACGTCAAAATAACGATCGACAATAATTAGAATGATATATATGACACATGAAATTATCATCATGCACCTCATTAGATTGCAATAAAAGACGAGTTAATGTCCCGAGATATGAATTATTATATGATTTTGGAAACAAAACAAAAACCTAGAACTGACTCACATGACTTTCAGTATTACCATTACTACTATTATACTGATTTAATGATTACATATGTAATATTCTTATCGCAAAAAAGTATCAAGATATGGTTTGTTATTTTTAACCCGAATTTCGTTTTGAAATATATATCTTCTTCTGGCTGTCAGACTTGCATTTTGCCAAGTACGTTAATTAAAATAAAAAGAATTTTGATGATATTCACAAACAAAGCACAGTTGAGAAGCAATACTTTTGTAATTTCTACAGCGCTTTTATAATTTCCACAGCGCTTGTGGTGGGAGTTTTGTTTTCTTCTTTTATTTTAATGCGACCAGGCGGGTAAGATCAGAAAATGTAAGTAGCATCAAGAGTTTTCCACTATCATGACTATCAGATTTGATCCTGAAAACCCGTTCTTCTTTCTCCATTCAGTTTGATTTTCTTCGCAACAAGAATAACGACTTTTTCAAAGCAATGATACAAATTGGTCCTTTATTAGCCTCAAGAATGACAGGCTGGTGACTTAACTTAAGAAGAAAAAAAAACAATATGCTTGTTGTTTCATGTTTTATATAGTGATGAAATAATTTCTGCCAACTCGATAACTATGAATATAACGGTAAATTCATCTGAATACGCGTTTTAGTTAGATTTGTTAGATCGTTTTAAGCTTTGTAAACAAAAAATTAGTGGTTTTGATCGATATTATATTTGGAAAGTCAGTACGTGATACCATTAAGGCTTTGCAGTAACATATTTACATTTTTAATTAGTTATAATTGTCTTTTTATTATTAATTCGCATTGATGCTCCAGTGGTATTTTTGTCATAGTCGTGATGATTTTTGTTGAAATAAGCAAATACTTGTGCAAAAGCAAGTTTTATTAACAAGAAGAAATATGTGAACCCGAAATAAATGATAACGTGCCCTTAAGAATGTCACAGTGGTACTTGACTTTGGCAAACCTGATACCTATCTACAGCATATTCGCAGCTTCTAAATCTTTAAATTCTACTTATATCTATAAAACTTGTCTTACCTTTAGTTTAACAAAAGCTGGGATGGGTGGTAGCTGGGTAGGCGTAACTCTAGAACCATTCGTGGAAGTTGAGCAGGTCTTCGTCTTCGGGGGAAAGGGGCTCACAGGGGCTCGACCCACCGGGTGAACTAGCGGGTGACGAAGCCGAACTTAGGCTGGCTGTGGTCGGGGGCAAACTCTGACCGTTGAATACTGCGTTGACGGCTGCTTCCTCGTCGAGCATCTGTTGGAGTTGTCTGATATACGACACCGCTGATCTCAGCGTTTCCACTTTGCTCATTTTCTTGTTGTTGACGCCGTTTGGCAGCTGCTGGCGCAAGCTAGTAAACCCGAGGTTGACAAGTTTGACGCGATTTCGTTCCCGTTCGTTACGGCGGGCGACGGCAGCAGGGGCTGGTTGATTTAGTTCGTAGCCCAGATGGTTAAAGTGGATTCTCCTCTTACAACGAGTAAGCTCGGGTGTTTGGTCATCGTTTACTCGAAGTCGTCGCACACGCTTTGGGAGATCGTCAATCGACGTCGTCCGCACCGTCGTTTGGTTGTTCACACTGACGGCTTG
Source organism: Lytechinus pictus (assembly GCF_037042905.1). NCBI lineage: Eukaryota > Metazoa > Echinodermata > Echinoidea > Temnopleuroida > Toxopneustidae > Lytechinus > Lytechinus pictus. The sequence continues at coordinate 11,216,809 of NC_087263.1, read as the reverse complement.
AAGAAGTTGAGTTGTATGGATGGAAATTGGAACAATGTTCTCCATTTTGTGTCTTTTTTTAATGAGATGCAGAAATGATGTTTCAATTGCCAAGATGAATGGGAATTAAGTATCCCTGAAATAATACAAAATCGTAGATGACGCCCAGGAACAGAATATTCTTCAAGATTCTTGAAGAAGCAGTTCGACTAAGTTTTTGTAAGAGATTAAATTTCGGCTAATTGAGGCAAACACTTGTTGATAATCAGAAAAAAAAGTGTCGAGGGATGCCGAGAGTTGCGAACCGAGCAACAGGTAGAGCGAAGAATTCTAGCAACAGGTTGTTTGGTTTGCAGAATATTGAAGAACAAGTCAACAGCCTTTAAAAGTTTGATGTTGTCCCTGCGACTATGTCACGCGAATGTGGTCGATCCGGCCTGGTGGCACGCGTCTAGTAGTACCTCGGCACACGAAGGATAAAAGCCTAACTTAAACAATAGACTTCACAAGGTGAACTATTGAGACACCTTCAATGGCCTAACCTGCACGTCACAGACTCACGCGACACCAACTTTCAAGCCACGCCTCCTTTTTTTCCTTTTCCGATGGCCTCAAAAGTTTACTCTTCTACTCCAGTCTCACTCTGCCTTGCTCTCTCTCCCTTTACCTATTCTTCGACCTCTCTCACACATCAGGCACGGGGGGACAACAAAACAAACTTCATGGTATATAGTTGTGAGTAGTTGACAAGCTATTGTCTGCCCCGACGTGCGTGCCTCTGGCTTCCATTTTTACCTGTCTCAAACGCTCCACGGCAAACAATAGCCTTCCAGTCTTTACTCGCGTACCCCGGCGCGTGACTGATTTGCATAACAATTGGTCCCGATCGAAACCGCCCACTCAGGGACAATTTGTGTGGTTGCCTACCCGCAGTGAGCTTTACAAGTTGCTCAACGTGGGACCTCAGAAGGGGACACTACAGCTATGTTTGTCTTGGCGAGGAAAGAGAGTTTCAAGGGGTGAAGAGGTGCACCCCACTCAAAAATTCCTCGTTTACTTAGTTTTTTTTTTTACAGCCAATATTCTCCGGCGGTATTGGTGAAATTTTTCAAGTTTTGCTTGGGTTTTGCACATGTATCCCCACACTGACACACACTCCCTTCCTTTTAAACCAACACAGAGACAAATATCTGTATTTTGGCATTAATTTGCTGTACCTGTTCCTTGTCCACAAGGCAATCCGAGTTTGATAATTAAAGAATGATTATAGTTGTTAGTATACAGTCGTATGGGCGTTGTGGAGGTTTCTTGTATTCTGTTTTTTTAATCTTTAGTTGTTTTCCTTAGTTCTTCTTCTAGTTTATCGTAGTTCTGTTACGATTCCTATTCATTCCCATAATAGTCTACAAAATAAGGTAGACCCACATATGCAGTGTGTGTATCACGTCTGTATAGTGTCTGTGTGTATAGCCTGCTGTGCACATATAGCACTCGCCCTTTCGGGCTGGTTTGCTTTGCAAACCAGCAGCAGCGCGCTTCGCGCGCTAAGATCTCCCACGAGCCATTCAGAGTCTGCATAGCAGACTATTCCCATACCTCCATATTCCATCTGAATAAGACCATCCGATTTCAAGAATCCGGCTTTTGCTGCTTCGATATGGTAACAAGTGGGATTTACTTATTGAAGTCGAAAAAATGGTGCACCTCGACTTTCCAGGGTAAAACAATATAACGGTTTTTTTTTTAATACTGTTCATGCTGTTATTCATACTGCCTGTTCTAGGGGCGTTGCAAGGAAATATTTGCAATCGTTTGCAAATTCAAGATGCAGATTTACAAGTGAACGATCAGTATTAACTGAAACCAAGTTGTATTTTGCTGATGCAAGGAGCCATAAATCAATTGCAAATTTGTAATGAAATGCATGGCTTTTAATTTATTTGGGGACCTGAAATCGACTTGCAATTAAGATAAAGTTTTTGCAACATCCCATTAGCCCTTACAATGCCTTAGCTTCCAAACTACCTTTCCTGCCCCCGTGTCAATTTCCATACCCCCCCCCCCCTCCCTCCCTTAGCTGCCCCCAGAATCAACCGCGTTTTCCACTGGACCTTCCCTCAACCCAAGACCTCAAGACCTGGTAGAAGGATTCAACTGGGAAGGTATAACAGAGAGTCTTACACCCTTTTAGCCCTAACTGATTTGATCCTTCAGACTCGCTCAGTTCCCAACACAAAAGCACAGTGGTGGGTACTATAAACGATGTTGTATTTTCTCCTTGGGTTCTTAAAAGTTCGGCACACGGCCGCGGGTTTCTTTACAAAATTTGCAGGCAATAGAATACTTCATATAAGGCCGAGAGCCACAATTACATCATTGATAATGATTGCTAATCTGTGACTTTTTTTTTAACTCCGTGGGCTATAAGTGCGATGGTACTACTAAAAATGCTATAACTTTTACCATTACTATTACTACTACTACTACTACCATGACTACTACTACTACTACTACTACAATACTACTACTTTTACTATTGCTACTTCTAATTATACTACTACTACTACCACTGTTTCTACTACTATCTGTAGTACTGCTACTACTGCTACTAATACCAAAATAATAATAATCAGTTCTTAGAGACCCAAAATACCATATAAATTGTTTGTATGCATATGGAAGAATTGTTTGAATTTTGTATAGAGCTAATTCATGTACTTCTTAAAGGGATGGTCCAGGATTGAAATATTTTTCAATCTCAATAAATAGAGGAAAATCCAAAGAGCAAAATGTTAAAAATTTGATCAAAATCGGATAACAAATAACAAAGTCATTGAATTTTAAAGATTTGCATTCCGATGAAACAGTTTTAGGCATGTATTTATGAATTGAATATTCATTAGGTAGGCTGATGATGTCATATCCCCACTTGTTCTTGTCCTTGTACTTGTTATTTTATGAAATTAGGTTTATTCAAAAGTTTCTACCAATAACTAAAACAATTGGATTGACGACAGATTAAGTGCATTAGTTATATATTGCAACAACTCATTTCATCATAATGGAGACACATCAATTACACATGCATGAACAATTGAAACATTTATGATTTCATGTACATTTCAAACAAGAGTGAGGACTTTAAACAAAACGCGTGCCTTTAACCCAGTTGAGACTCCGTAGGATCGGTGTCACATTTTCAAATTTCTTTTTGCGAATTGAGAGCCTGGCAGCTAAATTGTGTAAGCGCTGGAGTTTAGAAAGCTGAGTATCTAGGACTCCTAGAAGCAGTCCATTATTACAGTCTTAGTGACTGAAATAATTGCATGCATGAGCCTTTCTGTTGCTGGCTTATCCAGAAAATGCTACCACTGCTACCTCTACTACTACTACTACTACTGCTACCTCTACTGCTACCTCTATTACTACTACTGCTATTACTGTTACTACTACTATCACTGTTACTACTACCATGACTACTACTACTACTACTACTTATACTACTACTGCTACTACTAATACTACTACTTCTACTACTACTACTACTACTACTACTACTACTACTCCTACTACTACTACTACTTCTACTACTACTACTACTACTACTACTGCTGCTGCTGCTACCTCTATTGCTACCTCTATTACTACTACTACTATTAATGTTACTACTAATATTACTGTTACTACTACTATTACTACTACTATTATTATGACTACTACTTCTACTACTACTACTACTTCTACTACTACTACTTCTACTACTACTACTACTACTACTACTACTACTACTACTACTACTACTGCTGCTGCTACCTCTACTGCTACCTCTATTACTACTACTACTACTATTACTGTTACTACTAATATTACTGTTACTACTACTATTACTACTACTACTACTACTACTACTACTACTACTACTACTACTACTACTTCTACTACTACTACTACTACTACTACTACTACTACTACTACTGCTGCTACCTCTACTGCTACCTATATTACTACTACTACTATTACTGTTACTACTAATATGACTGTTACTACTACTATTACTACTAATATTACTGTTACTACTACCATGACTACTACTACTTCTACTACTACTACTACTACTACTACTACTAAAAATAATACTTCTACTACTACTACTACTTCTACTACTACTACTTCTACTACTACTACTACTACTACTACTACTACTACTTCTACTACTACTACTACTACTACTGCTACTACTACTGCTGCTACCTCTACTGCTACCTCTATTACTACTACTACTATTACCGTTACTACTAATATTACTGTTACTACTACTATTACTACTACTACTACTACTACTACTACTACTACTACTACTACTTCTACTACTACTACTACTACTACTGCTGCTACCTCTATTACTACTATTACTGTTACTGCTAATATTACTGTTACTACTATTACTACTACTAGTAGTACTAATACTACTACTACTACCACCGCCGCCGACATGATCATCTTCATCACCTCCACCGTTCTTCTCATTATTTTCATAATTATTGCCATAATAATCCTCTTCGTTTATCATAATAATCATTATCATCGCCATCATCATCATCATTATAAACATCATCATCGTTATCATCATCATCATCGTTGTCATCGTTATGATCATTATCATCATCATGAGCTCCACCATTACCACCATTCTTATCTTTCTCCTTGTCATTGCTATTCTCATCCAATTTGGCAGTTTTTTTCCCAAGCTAATTCATACATCTTCTGAAGATGTGAACATGTTTACATCTATTGCATGAAACCTTTCATTTTTTTTTACTCAAACATCCATCAAGTTTTTAAATTTTGAGAGGAAACGATATCACTGTGTTGCACTCGGTGTGTTGGCTGAGTTGGTAGAGCATCCGTCTCACAACCGGCAGGTCAGGAGTTCAAACCCCGGCCGCTTCAGACCAAAAAGACGTTAAAAGATGGGAGTTCCTGCTACCCGAAATGAATTTCTGGAATATTTCAATTCTCAGATTTCTATTTCGAATTTCTATTTCTATTTTCATATACATGATTTGATTGTTAGGGTTAATCATCTTATAACTTACTACGTCTATAACTCTAGGGTGGTACTGGTGTATTTAATAAAACACGACTTATAAAGGGTGATGTAGATCCTCAATCAAATAAGAGTAGGAATATAGAGTATTATACTCCCTATGTTTCCATGGGTAGCAAAGTCTATTCTAAGGGAAAAACCCGAAAAAACAATCTTTTTTGAAATACAAAACTAATGCAAATAATAAGACTCGTGAAAAATACACTCGTTATAAAAATATGTTGACCAATATACTGCGACAAGCGGAAAAAACATTATGAGACTATGCAATTTGTGAGCTTAATAATAATTGGAAACACATGGAGAATAATCAACAGGACATTGAACAGAAACAGAAAAACACAACAAATTATCAAAATCAAATCTGAGACTAACAACTTCACTGAAAAACCGCAAGCAATAGCAAATACATTTAACTCGTACTTTTCCCAAATTGGACAAAAGCTAGCAGAAAATATTCCGACAACTGAAATTCAATTCGATAGTTATCTTAAAAATTCAATTCCATCTTCGTTATTTTTTGTCCCAACCAACCGCGAGGAAGTTCTTGAGGTAGTGAATAAGTTAGAGGGAAAGAATTCAATTTATCACTAATTACTGGTACCAGTGGCAGACCGTGACCCGGAGGAGACAATTGATTGGAGGGGCACTGTATTGTTTGTGAACAATGCTGTGCCCCTCCAATGCTTTGTCTCCTCCGGGTCACGGTCCGCCACTGACTGGTACAGTACCAAATGACTTAAAAATAGCAAAAGTAATCCCAATATTTAAAAATGGAGACACCACAGAAACAAAAAAAATGATAGACCAATATCACTATTACCATCTTTATCTAAAGTTTTGGAAAGAATTGTTTTTACAAGAGTGACAGACTTCTTAAACAAACATTATATTTTTGGAAATCACAATTTGGCTTTCGAGCAAATCATAATACAACTGAAGCAATATTAAAATGCATTGATTTGTTATTACATGCCATTGATCAACATTTCACTCTATTGCAATATTTCTGGACTTTTCCAAGGCTTTTGACACAATTGACCATGATATCATATTAGTAAAGTTGTCGCAAAATGATATTAGAGGAAAAGCCTTGGAATGGTTCGGGAATTATTTATCCAACAGAAAACAATTCGTACAAATACATAATTATGATTTAGCTTTACTACCAATAAGTTGCGGAGTTCCGCAGGGAAGCCTAATAGGCACCTTGTTATTTATCATAAACGATTTTGTATCAATCTTCTGATGTTCTATCTTTCAATTTATTCCAACTACAACTTATTTTATTTTCATGTTAACCCAGTTACGCTTCTTTCTACTGCAAATGTTGAACTGAAACGTGTAGTGAAGTGGGATAAAGCAAACAAATTATCTCTGAACATTAACTCTTTGTGCGCTGGACCATGAACCCATCTGTACTGAATTATTTTCAGGGAGGGAAACAATGCATTATTGTTGAGTGTGAAATGCGAAGTTCGCACGGCACCGAGTGTGCATTGGTGCGAAGTACGCGTGGAAAGGGTTGAGAAAAATGTAATATTATTTAGTAATGCATTGCAAAATCTACCCAGAGATATATCCTTTTGGACAATACGCCTCTCAACAGAGTAGCTTCAACCAAATTCTAAGGGCTCATGATTGACGAAAAATTTAGTTGGAACATTCACATCCTTAATATATCTAAAACTATATTGCGAAATATCAGTATAATAAATAAACATTTTTACACATTATTTTACGCTAATACTTCCGTATTTTAATTATGGAATACTGGCATGGGGTAATGCCTATAAAAATCTCACCGACAAGATATAACGTTATAAGGATTATTAATAATGCTCCTAATCGTTCTTATATCGATGAGTTGTTCTACAAGTCGAATATCCTAAAATTTTCGGATTTGTTTTTTTCTTTTTCTTCTTATAGGGCAATTCATGTACAAATTGAACATAAATGTACTTACAAACACATTGGTTAACACGTTTACAAAAAAAAACACCATTCACAGTTACCCGACCCGACAATCCCTCCGTTTCCATCTTCCCCGTACCCGCACTTTCTTTGCACAAACAAAAACAAATAATTTTTATGGTCCTAAATACTGGAACTCTCTCAGCAATGACATTATAAATGCCGCCAGTTTGAATTGTTTTAAACTCAAGCTAAACAAATAAAATCGAATCATATAAAGCTAATTCCAATGGAGCGATCGGCACCCAGCTTTGTCTTCCTTCCTCTCTTCTTTTTTTTTTCTCTCTCTCTTTCTCGCTCTCTTTCATCTATTCCTCTTTCACCTACACCTAAGCACCACCCTATCCTTTCGGTTGCTTCTCTGTCTTTTATTCCCCTTCCATTAACTCCACATTCCAATCATCATCCACCACATCAACTTTATTCATCCCCCCCCCCCTCCTCGTATGTTATACTGATACCTACTACATGTACTAATCTATCTTTTATCAATTTTATTGAGGGATCCTCATTTAACACGCCCTGCTTTTCAGTGGAGCCCCTATTTCCTCAACTTTTATTTTATCAAAAAGATATTTAAAAAATAGCCTTGCAGATGTTCAATCGAGATTGTTCTACAATATGGTTTTACCCTCAATTGTATGATTATCATTTTTGTTTATTGCTTACCGAAAGTATTTATTAATTTCCTTTGTATGGTCATATTGTTAACATAGTATATTCCCTTGTATTAATTTGTATGGTTATTATTTCATATCTGTGTAATATGTTGAGTCAAAACGAAATAAAGGAAACTTGAACTTGAACTTTACCCTTCTCTCTCTCATTTTCCCTCCTTTTACCCCAATTTTTTACTCCTTGAAAAAAAGTAAATTACCAATTCGTCTACTGCCATCTCCTCCACTCACCACATGGTCTACATTCATTCAGTATAATACCATTTCGTCCAATGCATCGACATTTCGTCTAACAACCATTTGGTCCAATAAACATTCGGTCCAATCATCACTTCGTCTACACGGTCTAATCACCATTTCGTCTATGACCATTTCGTCTCATAACCAGTTGGTCCAATATCCACCTCATTTTAATTCATTTTGCACGATTAACACTAAGTAAAATTAGACCAAATGGTACATGAACTTAATGGCTATCGGACCAACTGGTTATTAGATGAATTGGTGAGTGGACGAAATGTCAATTACACCATGTGGATAGTGGCCGAACTGATGGTAGACCAAATGATAGTAGACGAGTTGGCAATTGGACGAACTGGGATTAGACGAATTAAAAATAAACCCCTTGAAACATATAGGGGAAGTCGTATCGCGTCCCCTGTATTCTCTTCCCCCCCCCCACACAACTGCATTTTTTCTTGGGGAGATAATGCAAATTTGACAAGCAAAAAGGAGGGGGGGGGGGGGGTTCGCTACAACATGAAGGTCATTCTGGTCTCGAAAAATTTGACATGCCAAAAGAAAAACAACAACAAAAGTTTGACGACAAAATATAGGAAATTTTTGCTCATTTTTCCCTTTTTAACACCTACCAACAATCTAGGGGGTGCTGCCTATGCCCGTGCCTATGGAGAATAACAGACACAGCACCCCCAGAATCCCCGCTTCCTATAGGGCCATGCCTCGATACAAGATGTAACACAGACGATTTGACTTTGAGGTAGGCCTATTATTTCCCGCCATTCTGGAAGGCTTTGGTTCAACAAATTCGAAGGCTTCATCTGCAATTTTCAAATAATCGGGACTACCATCTATTTTTTTCTTATTTACTTTCACAATAACGATTTAATGACTTCTACACTCTCTGCGCCCCACCCCATCTCTCTCTCTTTTGCAAATCCTCATTGATTTAATCCTAGCTTATCTGCCCTTGAGTCCACGTGTTAAGTCACGGCCTTGGGTCATTATTAAGGCTTAACTTTTTGTATTTATATCATTAATCCATGGGTTAACAACGTCTTTTATACGAATAGGCCTTCACACGCGAATGGATATGACAGCGTGTGCCGACGAACGCCCACTGAACTAGAGATACGTGGAAGTCGTGTTCACCCAAGCAAAGCATCGCCTGCGAACTCGATAAGTCACGTGACCGCCGCCATTTTGCTAGGTCAATTGTTCGAGAACGCGCCGTAGAAGGCAATTGAAAGTATGTGCAAGATGCAATATGTTTTCTCTATAAATATAAGATTAATACTGATGTACTACTTAGTGTGGCAAAGTGTATTTTAATGTCATTAAGCCAATCATGTACAAACATATTTCTATATGCACAATGTACTGGGACCTGGTAATTCATGTAGTTTAAAAAAAGGGTTTAAATCAGGGTGACCAGATTTCAAAAAATGAAATACGGGACAATCCATAAAAAAAAAAATAATCAAAGAAGGCTACACAGTATTATACTTGTGAAAAAAAATATAAAGAATTGGAAGGGAGGGTGAACGAAAGAATGAAGGAGAGAAAGAAAAGAAATGAAATGAGAAAGAAGAAAGAAAAAAATGAAGGGGAAAATGAAGGGGAAAACATGAAAGAAAGTTAGAATAATTAAAAAGACGATGAAAGAAAGAATAAAAGAGAAAAAAAGGTTTCCGTCATTCGTTGAATTCATTGAATATAGAAATAAAGAAAAAGAAAGAAAGGGAAGATGTGTGACAGACAAAATAAAGGTGAGAAAGAAAAAGTAAGAAAAAGAAGGGAAACAAAGAATGCCGGAAAGAAAAATGTTTTCATTCTTTGAAAGAAAGAAACGAAGAAAGAAGAAAACATGAAGGGGGAAGGAAGGAAGGGAGGGAGGGAAAGAAAGAAAGAATTAGAAGGAAAAATAGAATAAAGAATGAAAGAAAGAATGAAAGAGAGGGAGGAAAGATTGGAGGGATGAGAGAATGAAAAAAAAATAATGGAAGGAGAGAAAAAACGAAAAGAAATTAAAGGTGAGGAAGGGAGAAGGAAGTAGATAAAAAGGGCAGATAAGAGAAAGAAGGAAAGAAAGAAAATTAACACACAGACTGGATCAGGAAAGAAATATTAAAAGATAGATGGAACAAAAAAAGCAAGCAGGAAGGATAGAAGGATGAAGAATAAAAAAAAATGAAAGAGGAAAAAGTTCAAACTTCAAGCAAACAAAAGCAATCCAATCATCTAACAGAAATAACAATGATATATTTGGTGTTTTTTATCTTTAAAATTTTGAAAAACTAAGTGGTTTAGAAATGAATAAAATTTCAAAGTGAAACATTGTCAACTTACAAATTAGAGGAAACAGCGCCGGCATCCTACACAACAAGACTCAAAACGAAAGCTAAAACAACTACATGTAGATCCAGTTATGAAAATTAAAAAACTTGTTCCTCCTATTAAATCAGTAATCTGAGAATCTATAATATATGATCATAAAAATTTCCCGCCGATTTTGCGATTATTTTGGTGGAAAAACTGTTTATCATGTGAGATTGTTTGCACCATTGAGAATCTGCTCCGATCCTACATGCATAGAGCCTGCCGGCCACACACAGGCAGGAAGCCAGCTCGTTTGCAATGTAGGCCTATTGGGTTAGGATAAAAATCACCCGCAAAACTTTGCAAAAGTTTAGTTATCGATTTATTGTTGTCTCTGCTTCGTCATCTGTTAGGTTATTTGATGAAAATTCGTCACTTTTAAATGTATCAACTACATTTTGTTCAATATTCTAAAAATACGGGACAGATAGGTGTCCCGGAAAGGGTTTGTCGGGACGCCGGGACAAAGGAGCAAAATACGGGACGATCCCGGGAAATACGGGACGTCTGGTCACCCTGGAAATATTTGACAAGAGGTAGTGGCCTTTTTGTGCAATTTTTGACATGTGGAATATTTCATATATATACTGACCAGGATATGCATATAATTATCTGGTATGTGAAAATAAGCGAAATTTAGTGCCACAACTGTTTAAATGGAATTACCATTGCTATGTTTTTTTCTGATCTGTGCTCTAATTAGTAAACTTGTTAGAGTTGAATTTGTTTATCCATCACCCCTTCCTTTATGTAAAGGTGTATTGATGTATAAGCACATGTCGTGCAACATCCATGCTCATCCAAATTAAATTTCATAAGAATTCAAATTATATTGTGCCCATTTTTATATACACTGTACTTAGTAGATATTTCATGGCTGAGCACACGAAGGTCCAACTTTGAAGGCTCATTAAAAGTAACAACCTTCTTGTCCTCAAACTTCTATCCAATTTTTCACCCTAAATGTGTGATTGAACAGTATGAGAGGGAGGGAAGGAAATATTTACTCAAAATTTATATAGAGAAAGTTGAAATGAGAAAGGCAAAATGGTAAAGATACAGCCGGAGAGAAAAAAAGAAACAGACGATCAACGAGAAGAGATGGAAAGAAGAGGAAGATCAAAGAGATCGAGAGAGGGAGAGAAAGGGGGAAATGACGAGGAATGAGAAAGAGGTGAGGAGAGAAAGGCGAGACGAGAGGGAGATAAGAGGGCTTGATATAAGGGAGATGGGGAAATAAAAGAGAGATATAAGGGGGATATATAGAAAGGGAAGGTAAGAGAGAGAGAGATGAGAAAGAAGAGGAAAATCAGAGAGAAAGAAGCCAAAGAGAAAGGAAAAATAATAAAGAGGGAGATCGAGATGATATAAAGGGGAGAAATAAGAGAGAGTTGTTGTTGGGCCTTTCTTTGTCATAGTGTGCGCGTGAAAAAGGTCGAGTTTTTATGATTTCATGTCTGTATATTTACTCCCCTTTAATACAAAAATGTGACTAAATCAACATTTTCAGTTATGAAAGTATTCAATAACATATATTACATGATGTAACAAAGCAAACTAAAACTTTAAACAGCACAAGGAACACTTTCTTTGCGTTCCTTTCTCCAATCTGCCTTCACGCAGCATTTGTCGACTAGCCAGTATTGACCTAGCAAAATGGCGGCGCGCTCAGTCGAGCGTGAAGTCCGATGCTCTTCGTTGCCGCACGGCTTTGTGTACGTTGGGAATAGGGACACGTATTCCACGTATCTCTAGTTCAGTGCGAACGCCCCGCCACGTTGTAAGATTTTTTGTTGTTTGCAATTTAAAGGGATGCTCGGGGCTGAAAATATTCATATCTAACATGTCTAAGTAAATAGAATAAAATTCACAGTGCAAAATGCTGCAAATTTCATCAAAATCTTACGACAAATAGCGAAGTTATGGCATTTAAAAGATTTGCATTATTCCGGTGAAACAGTTCTAGGCATGTCTTCATGAATATTCATTGAGCAAATTGATGATGTTATTTCCCCACTTGTTCTTTTATATTTTATTATATGAAATGAGGTATATTCAATTTTCTTTCATCCAAGAACCAAAACTGTTGCACTAACAACTGATCAAGTGCATTATATATTTTGTTAAAACAAGTGCACACCTAGTTACCAATAATGCATATAGCATTTCCATTTATTTGAAAGCAGGATAAAAGAGCATTGTAGATTTAATGCCTTGCTCACGGGCATAGGTGCCGCGGTCGAGGATCGAACCACGGACTTTCCATGTATAGACAGGCGCCTTAGACCACTCGGCCACGGCACCTCTATTCATTGCTGCAACCGATATTCATTGCTGCAACCGATTTCATTACACGGGAGACATATAATTCACACATGTATGAAAAAATGATACAATTATGAATTCATAAAATAACATAGGAAAAAGGAAAGTGGGGATGTGACATCATTAGCCCATTTAATGAAAATTAATGACACCGTGTATATAACTGTTCTCACAATATATTGATAAACTTTACAATTCAATAACTTCGCTATTTGCCATAAGATTTTGATAAAATTTTCAGCAGTTTGCTTTGTGAATTTTACTCTAGTTATGAATATTTAAAAAACGCCATTATTGCACCTCAATATTCCGTTGACATAGTACAAATTCATTGATTTCAATAATCCATAACAAACACATAGCGGAGTGATTTATCTTTTTTAGGTATAGTGGTTTGTGATTTTGATTATTGATTTTAAAACAATCTTCATTTTTTGAGCATTTGAAAAACAAGTGTTATGAATCATCTTTTGATACAATGAACCATGGAATAATCATAGGACTATATCTAAGATGTTCCAATCACACAATATCATTTTTTTTTCAATTTCAATTAAAATAGAAATAACGTTGTAGCAAAATCACGTAAAATTACCCACTTCTTTTTTTTTCAACTGAAATAAACATTTATTTTCTTCCATTATTACAAAATATAATTTTCTTTTTAATGTAATCCATAAAAAAATTATTTATTGTCATAAAAGAGTGTAAATATATAACAGATGTGTTATTACAGAAGAAGGCGCAAAAAGCAAAAGTTTATGACGGGATACGCCTATAACACGTATAATACAAATACAAAAAAATAAATTAAAGAACTTTATAAACTTGTTATAAACTTTAAAAATTCAATAGCTTCGTCAAACTTTCAGTGTGTTTTCTCGGTGATTTTTTTCTATTGGAATATAATTATTTTTAGTCAGACACAAAGAAGAAATACGTTTTATCAAAATCAAAACATGGATTAAGTTGTCAGTCAAGTTTTTGCAGAGCAAGATTTACAGTAGATTTATGGCTTCGAAATTATCTGCTAAATGTCTACGAGCGGCTTAAAAGATTTAGGGAAGCTGTATACAGAATACTGCTAAACAAGAAAAGATTTTAGGTAATGATGCGAATGGCTAATTGCCTATACGTAAAGTTCGGATCCCCACTGCGATCACAACACCCCTCTTGAATTTAATTCTCCCTCTCCCCCCGCCATTTCTCATCTTTTTATTTCTCTCAACCGTACCCATCTCCCTCTCTTCTCCTTATATATCTCTCTCTCTTCTGTACTACACTCTAAAAATAATGGGTAAAAGTGCTCCATGAGCGTGATTATGTGTCTAACCAACATTGGGCATTTCTTTTGGGCAGTTTTACTTTTCCAGTGTGATGAAAATTTTGCCCATTCTAGAGTAATTGCTGCTTATTTTTAACCTCACTGGACAATATGCTTCCCGCATTGGGTAAAATACTGCCCCAAATTACCATCCTCGTGGTGGTAAAAATGTTGCCCAATATTTGTTTACAGTGTATTTTACTCCATCTTCATATCTCAGACCAATTTATGTCCATGACTCATGGCATACATGAATGCCTCCCCCACTTCCCCCTTTAAATTTTGATCCTATAGGTAAACCTTCCCCTACCCCGTTTTCGATTTTTTCTGACGAATCATTCATATCCCATATTCACACAGGGAACAATGATAAATGATTAACAAGTACATTATCTCACAGATATCTCCCTTTCATGATGTGACATGCATAAGGGCCCCCCTCCCCTCCCGCTTTCGAGCGAAACTTGTCTGAAACAGCACAAAGAAAACAACAATTGAAACATTTAGTAAATGCCTAATGTTTTCTTGTCCTTTTTACCGTCGTGTTTTTTAAATAGTTTTTATCAAACAACAATGCAATAATATCATTTACAAATTGGGAAATTAACGTAAATACAAAAAAAAAATACAAAAAAAAAATCGATAACGCAAAAACAGTAAACGATAAACGCAAATACCAAAAGATAACATGAAATTCAAATATGGAAACATCAATAAACCAAAAAAAGAGAAACCAGAAAATTGTTCGAGCAATAATAATATAGGAGCATTCGTATGTTAAAATACAAAAAAAAAAAAAAAATCTGTGGCGTAAATGTACACATGCAGTTCATCGACAACCGTGGAAATGAACTAATTATGTATTTTGCTCTTTTATCATATTGCACCTTTCATTTCATTTCGTTTATTTCCATTCCAACATTTAAGCTTTGTTTCGTACATTTTGATATAAAATTGAATGCAGGAAAACATTATAGCAAATGTCTATGTCCAATAATGATAATCAAAATTAACATATAAACAGGTTGGGAATGGAGGAGGCTGCTAAAAAGGGGAGCTTGTCGCTGCTAAGAAAGCGGAGCTTGTCGGGTGCAGCTTCCCGATAAAAGTATATACCTATACAGGGGCGGATCCAGCTTTTTATAAAGGGGGGGGTTGGGGTGGTATGCGAGGGAGCGTAGCGACCGAGTCCAAGCGAGCGGAGCGAGCGAGGGGGGAGGGTGTGGGAGGGGGGTGTCCCCCCTCCCACAGTAGGGAAAATTTTTGAAAATCTGTGTGTGAAAAATGAAATAAATACATAGAAATAAAATAAAATAAAATTACAAGTTAAAAAAAAAAGATAAGATTTTAAAAAAATTGTTTTTTTTTGGGGGGGGGGGTTGCAACCCCCCCAACCCCCCCTCTAGATCCGCTTCTGCTATACATCGTTTGCCGCCTGTTTTCCTTTGTTTAATTTGTGGGGGTCAGTGGGGCGGTGGAAAAGATATAAATTGGAATCAAAATGACTAAAACCCTTTATTCCCATTTTATTCTTCGATTAGTCCTTAAATGAATCAGATTATAGTCAGTTAATTTGCTCTAATCTGATCCCATACTGGGAAGGATGAAAAGGGATATTACTTACCCAACGTTTCCTCCACTTCAACCATGTCAACGGTCGCATTCTCAACTCGCGTGGCGCTACGTCCATGACGTCTTTGTACATGTTGTACGAGTATTAATTACAAAGGGCTCAATGGATTATTAACAGTTTCAAAAGGGCAAAGAGAGAGTCAATGGTAGTTCAAAGAATATCATTAAAAACTTAAAAAAAAAGAGATGGAGAAAGATTGGTCAAGGATGAGTTTATTGTCTAATAAACTCATCCCTCACACCCGACCCCATATATTTCAATTCAATGAATATATATTATATTCCAATTTCGCAAAATATGATTTTCAATAGGCCTACAATTTTATATAAAATCAGCTGTTTGTAGTTCCACTCTGCCCATGATTAGAAGATTCTGTGCATAATCAGAGGAAGGTCATTTGTACTAAAGTGACATGTTGGCTTAAAATTTTATGAGATAAACACCACCTTTGATGTCTTGATTATTTATAATATTCTTTTGAATTGTGTTTTTCTTTTTTTTTTACCAAACAAGTGCACACCAAGTTACCAATAATGCATATAGCATTTCCATTTATTTAAAAGAAGGATAAAAGAGCATTGTACATTAAAAGCCTTGCTCACGGGCATAGGTGCCGCGGTCGGGGATCGAACCCCGGACTTTTTATGTATAGCCAGGCGCCTTAGACCACTCGGCCACGGCACCTTCATTTACATCCACAAAAAACAACAATGCGTCCACGGACGACTGGTATCTCCCAGTTTACAAAGTACATCATTATATAATGTGCATTCAAAGTAGAAATGCAACAAATACCTTCAGAGAGTGCTCAATGGTGTGCTATTCTAGTCACCTGGTCTATTCAATTTCTTCATCATGCTATGTAAGGCATGCTAACATAATATCTTGCTTTGAAATCTGCCTATCACAATGAAACAAATGAAAAGTCATTTGACCAAAAATGTTCATGAAGTAACTACGAAATGGTTTATTCCCTAATAGCAAAAGCTTGTGGCGGGACTCGCCTGTAACACGAATATAATACAAGTACATTACGAGAAAGGAATAAGGGCTAGGAGCAAAATGAAATCATTAATAATTACTCTCATTCATGTAAATATTTATATTCTTTCATTTTGCATAGTCACTTTATTTCTTGCTATAAAAATAAGTCTGGTATTATTAAAAAGCTCTTAATGTAGCCTATTTTCATATTTATTATGGATAGCCAGAACAGAAAGCCAAGCGCGATTGGTCCATAGCGTGTCACGTGATATGATCGAAATCTGTATATTTTCCCAGCCGGTCACCTTCGACAGACCAGGCAGACCAGCCGGTCATGGGTATATTTTTCTACGTGTATAATGCCCTTTCGTGGAAGAGATGTTACCAATTGCACGGATATAACATATGTGGGACTAAAGTAGCGATCGTTTGCAATCGATCAACACTCGGCATCAATTGGAATCACTTTTCGGTCCCGACCGCGGAATTTAAGTGAGTCCGACGTCCGAACTTACTTACTTCACTTTTAGTCCACGATGCTGGAAGACTGAGAGCCTGTCCGTCGATCCTTTGTTGGTAGTACAGTATCCATGATATTGAAGCCGCGCGAGCCTAAAAAGCAACAAGTAAAATATCACTTAGGCCTACCTATTTTCAGGTCCGCTCTGGCTTGTTTCCTGTCCAAAGAGACTCTCAGTTAATTAATCGGTGTGTTCTTTCAAAAGTCCAAAATCGCAAGTGTCGGGGGATGAACATGCCGTATTTGACCGCGGGATTGCAGGTTAGGAAACCCCTCAGAAGCCGACCTCGAAGGTACACGAATTCCGGCCCCAAGGACAGTCGCTACTACAATATTGAGCAGATAAACAGACTTAATAAGGAGTGTCAGAAGTGTGTACATGTATGCTAACAAAGAGGAAAAACAAAGACAATACTATAACGTTAGATCGAGATCTAACGTTAGGCCTTCTTCAGTTACTAATTTGTGTAACTGTTAGACAGGAATAGCTGTCGTTTCTGGGGATTTATTTAACAATTTCTGGAGATTGCATTGTTGAGTGGAGCCAACGTAGACAGCGAATAGAGACTGAAGCTTAGTTTTACTAGTTTTAGATTTGGTCTAACGTCAAAGATTTGTGACGATGTCTGATGAGCAATGATGAATTAGATCAGCTTTTGAACGATGAAGTTGGGTAAGTAGATCGAGATTTAGGCCTTGGCCTAGATCTACAAGTTAGGTCTAACTTTTTATAGTCTAAAACTATAGAAGTAAAAGTTATAGAAATCTTGCTAACATTAAAGTTAGTGCTAAGTTACTGCTAACGGAATGTCAGATATGGTCCTGGACCTGATTCGACAACAAAAAGATCAGTCAACCGCGATCTAGTTTGACATAGATCTAGATCTAGTCATGATTTTTCTCATCCCTAAGTTAGATCAGAATCTGCACCTGATTCTCGGTCTGCCTTGGGTCCTGGACCTGGACCGGACATTAAAGTTAGATCTTAACAAACTTGATTTTGATTAGACAAAGGGTCATTAGTTTTACCTAACATTAGACTAAAGTTATACCAGTTCCATCAGTCACTGTGAATATCATAAACATGTGTAGATCTAGTGCATGCATCGTAGATCTCGATTTATCGTTATCATTCAATATCTATTATAACATTAGTATAATATTAGTGCTAAGTTACTGCTAACGAAATGTCAGATATGGTCCTGGACCTGATTCGACAACAGAAAGATCAATCAACCGCGACCTAGTCTGACATAGATCTAGATCTAGTCATGATTTATCTCATCTCTAAGTTAGATCAGAATCAGCACCTAATTCTCGGTCTGCCTTGGGTCCTGGACCTGGACCGGACATTAAAGTTAGATCTAAACAAACTTGATTTTGATTAGACAAAGGGTCATTCGTTTTACCTAACGTTAGACTAAAGTTATACCAGTTCCATCAGTCACTGTGATTATCATAAACAAGTGTAGATCTATATAGTGCATGCATCGTAGATCTAGATTTATCTTTATCATTCAATATTTCAATATCTATTAACAGATATTATCATCTATATAGAGCGTTTTAGCCATACATTAAAAACGGGTAACTTGGTCTGCATCAATTGCCTGTGCAATTATCAGAGCGTATCTCTAAAATGACCGAAATCCGACGAATATCCCATAGGCTCCTGTACAAAATTTACCGTTGAGTATGAGACCAAATGCAACAGACTGGTGCGCATGCGCAAATGCGTGAAATATACAACGCGTATAACAATGAAAGCATTGCGATGCGCAGCATAGATAACAATTGCGCTCAATGACGTCATAATGAACGACATGACAAGTCGCATGTCACTGACCAAAATTGATCCTAAAGTGATGATGCCATATAATGTGATTAGTGATATGACTTGTTAAATCAAATTTCTCCCTCTTTTTTTTTTGGGGGGGGGGGTGTATTTATATTCGATGGCTTATTTCATGAATTACCCGAAAAATTTCACTCGTTAGAGCCAATATTCCATTCATCTGCGATTCTTGAAATATTTTCCCAAACTCTTTGAATATTTCTGGTATTCCATCCTGAGCCATCCAATATAATATAATTGACCGATGGGGTGTGTAGAATAACATTCTTTGGACCGCCTGAAGGATTTATATTTTCCTTCAGCGATACAACCCCTCGCGAAAATATAAATCTGGCGGTCCAAAGAATATTTATATCATTACACATCCCATCAGTCAGATCATGTACTGTATCTAAGCAATATCTTTGATCCAGCTGAGGCATAGCGGCTTGTCATTGTTCAAAACTCATCTCCACCCGACAAAGGAAATTTAATTGGTGGTGTCGAAAATATGTTTATCTGACGGTCAATCAGTCAATCGGATCGGGGTCGCCCGAGCTACTAACCCGTTTATGTGGTCTAGTGGTTAAGGCACCGGTGGTCAAAGCTGGGTGCCTGGGTTCGATTTCCGACAGTCATTTTATCGGCATCACTAATTTTCCCAAAGGGCAGATAGCTCTGACATGTCTGAGGAACCTTGATTTAAGCTACGGCTACCATTTTTCTCTTCATTGAAATATTTCACAACATATTTAAATACAAGAGTTGCCAAAGTTGTTGTACAAGTATAATTTCTCACATTAATATATATATAAATATATGTATATATATATATATATATATAAAGAGAGGGGGAGGGGATGGGAGAGTACTGGCCCAGCCAGTTCTGTTACAAATCATCCACTGGGTCTTGTGATTTCGTTCGTTTTTATTTATTGGAAAAATGGTTATAGAAAAAAAAAGTACATTTCTTTAGGCCTACATTGGTGGATTGGAAAGCATTCCAGAACACACTTGGGCCCTATTTTCAGTTACTCCTATCTCTTATTATGTATTTTAACTGCCATTGTTGGGATCAATATGGATGGCAACTTTATCCTTGACCATTTGTTACAATGACCGCGTGCCAGTTAGGTTATGGTATATTAAACGAGACAAATAAACGAAAGAATGAAACCGAGATGGGTTATGAGGAAGGTAAGAAAGCAAGTATTTTTTAGGGAAAAAATCATCAGATTTGTTCCCCATTTCCTCGCTTTGGCTGGTGGAATGTTTGCGTTTTGTCCAATACTCGAGAGCGAAGTTGATGTCGCAAAGGCCTATACAAATCGTTACGGCGATCTGTAGTCCCATTTTTCCAGGTAATACGGAAAATAAATAAAAAAATAACAGAATTCGAGAAGAACGTGGAGTCACGGAATTTCAGGGAAAACGAAATTTCAGGGTAAAAATTTAGGAACTCCGAAAAAAAAATTCTTGAAAACTAAAGCTGATCAAATGTAAGTAAACTATGCATCAACAAAAAAATCTGCCGATCATTTATATTTGTTGTGCTTTCAGACTGTGTTTGCCATTTTCTTTTTTCCCTACATACTACGGCGCGTACCATGCAGGTATAGTTATCATTTCCCCTACAATCTGAAGTGTAACGCATCTTGCTTAATTGATCTCGTGTTTTTTAACGTAGTGCCATGTCAAAATACAAACATTTAAGGCAAATAATCTATTTTTGCAATCGAGGCCTGTGATCAGGAATTCGCTTTTTTTTTCACCATTCACCAAAGTTGTTTTTCGACGTCACCGCCTCCAAAAACGTACTTATATCGCTGAACACTGCGGTCAATAATAGACCTGAACCCCCCCCCCCCAAAAAAAAAAGGGAGAAATTATTCATAAGTAGGGATTCATTATACCCAGTGGCGTAACGTGGGTCACAGCATTGGGGGGCACCAACAAAAAAATTGAGTCACTTAGCGCGCTCAGTTGCCAGATATACTGACCTAGAAGAGACATTTTAAGGACAGTGTCATTAAACGAATATGTATCTCACTGATCATATAATGCGAGCGCGAAGCGCGAGCTGAAACCGTTTGATATTTGATATTCAGACCTAAAAAAGGGACATTATAAGCAAATTGTTGTAATCATGATACGTACCTGTCTCGCTAAAGAAACAAAGCGAGCGCGAAGCGCGAGCTGAATTTTTTTTTATAAATTGACCTCAAACAAGGACATTTTCAGGACTATATTTGTAATAGGTCCATGATTTCAGAAATCCATTAAGAGTTTACATATCTCACCATAGTCGTCTAATGCGGGTGCCAAGAGCATGCTGATTTTGTTAGAATTACATCGAAACACATGAAGCACTTGTAGTCACTGTAATCATGATTATATCTCACTGATCAAATATTGCGAGCGCGAAGCGTGAGCAGAAAATCTAATAAATTTAGACCTGAAGAGGGAAATTTTAAGGCTTGTTTGTAGGAATTCACTAAGACCATACGTATTTCGCTAACCAAATTATGTGAGCGCGAAGCGCAAGCTGAAAATTTTTGATATTCAGATCAGAAGAGGGACATTTTAAGGACTGATTTTAGGAATTCATGAAGAGCAGACATATCTCACAAATCCACTAATGCGAACGTAAGCAAAGACAGGAAATGTTTTATGTTAAGATCTTAAAATGGGGCAATCACTTTAAGTTGTCATGAAAAAGAAGCATGTGTCACTACATAAAACAATAATAATTCGAAGTGCGAGAAAATACATTTGGTGTATATTGACTTGAAAACGGGAGGTTTTAGTACAACAGGATTATATATCTCGTTAAACAGACAATGCGAGCAACAGGAACAATGAAGACATAGGCCCTGAGCATAAAGTTATGAAAAAAAAAGTTTTTATGACACATAACATAACATAATTATAATATTATAGATATATGGGCTGCTTTGAGAGGCATGGTTGTTTCTAGAGGCTCAAGGTGACCGCAACGCGACTATGCACGAGGGCTTTGCCCGAAGGCATGGTCTGGCCGATGCGGTACCCGCGAGCCGAATTGAAACAACCATGTCTCGAATATAAAAGCAGTCCATATATATTTTATGAACCGAATTATTAAACATTAGATCTGACGTTAGGGGCTAGTCTAAGTCTAGATCTAAAAGCCCTGGCCCCAAACTAACGTTAGGACTTAGGCCTAGGCCCTTACTTAGCCCTGACCCTGAAGTTAGGTCTCAAAGTCGAATATCATAAGCAGTTCCCGAGCAGTTCATACCGATAGGCCCTACTAGGCCTAGATCTAGATATTTTTAGGAACCAAATTACTAATTAGGTTCTGATTCTGAATAGGCAGTGGCGTAACAGGCGGGGGGGGGGGGCAAGCTGCCCCCCCCCCCTGGCGGAGCTCACCGGGAAAATAAAAAAATGGGAAAAAGACAAAAAAGGGGGGAAGAAAGGGAAAGGTAAGAAAAAAGGGAAAGGGGAAAGGAAAAGGGAAAAGAAAACTAAGAAAAGACATAAAAAAGGGAAAACGGAAAGATAACGGGAAAAGGAAGGAAAAAAGAACAAGTGAGAAAGAACAATTCGGCCCGATATACAAATACATTAGCATGATTAGTAAGACAGGGAAATAAATTAAATATGACAAAAAGGCAAACAAAAGCGGCAAATAAAAGCAGAATGGAATTAGCCAAAATCTAAATTGAAAAATAAAGAATAGGGACAAGATAACGTACACTACCGGGCTGCCGAGGATTGAGATAACGAGCGGGAAGAAAAATGGATGGTATATAACATAATGTCGTATATGAAAGTCTATCATAAACTTGCTAAATCTCCAAAGGCTCTGTCCAAGAGTCAAGACCCCGTGCAGTGGGGGCTCTTCATCTGTAACCTTTAATGGGTTCTATAACGGGCCCCTATATGGACCCTTCCTGCATTAAGCTTTACGTTGAAGCACTGGCCTACCGGGGCGTGGTTCCACAGCCAAGGGGAAATACAAGAAAATAAAGGAGGCAGCGAAATGAGATGAATGAAAAAAAATATATGACATGATATTTGCTATAATGATGTAAAAATCTATCACATAATTAGATTTTCATTTTATCAGGCCATTTTTTTTCTGGCTCGCTTCGCTCGCTGGCGACTTTTTACAAATTTTCCCACATTTGCTATGGTGTGCCCCTCACAATATTTGGATGATAACGATCCACAACTGCATTGAATTTGTGTTGTGTTAAAGCTTTATAAATATACACACAATTTGATTAAAATAAGTGGCCATCTGTAAGGTTTAAAATGGCTTTGATATCAAGAGGTTCCAGGGCTCTGCCCTGGACCCCACCCATAAAGCACTGTTGTATGGATGAGTTTGGACCATGGCCCCCAAAAGTTCTACAACCAAACAAAAAAAATGAGGCAAAAAATGAAAGTGTATTATATTTTTCTGAATATCACGTTAAGATCTATCTTTATGTTAGATTCTCATGAAAAGGTAATTTTTTATCTCGCTCGCTTCGCTCGCTCGGGACTTACATTAAGCTACTTCTTGCCAGAAGCGCCATACTCGGCCCCCTCGAGCATATAGAGCTTCGCCCTGATGCTCACAATCATAACAAAAATTCTGTTCACCGTGGCGTACAAAAAAAGAGAGAAAAAAGGAAAGAGAGGAGGGTGAAATATGATATCATCTTTTTAACGTTATGTCAAAATCTATCACAAAATTTGATTTTTGCAATAACAATGTCAAAAAATTTTGCTCGCTCGCTTCGCTCGCTCATATATATATATTTGCCCGATACGCCATACCGCCCCCTCAAAATTTTTGCCTTATGACGCCATTGCCTGTTCCATGATATGACCGGGAAATTTTTGGCTCTTGCCCCCCCCCCCCCCCTGGCCACCGACCCCTGTTACGCCGCTGTGAATAGGGTCTACGCTAGATCTAACGTTCAGAAATAAATCCCTATTAGAGTGTAATCTAACGTTAGATCTAGTCGACTAAACCTACGTCTTAACGTTAGATCTAACGTTACATCTAATAACTTCTAAGCTAACTAACGACAATTAACATTAGATCTACCCGTCATAACGTTGTCGTTTGTCATACCTAAGGCTAAGTAACGAGTAACGTTATGTTAACCTTAGAAAGTGCAGTTACCGTCTAACTTTAATCTTTTCACCCGACTCACCTTTTGCGACTGCGAGCATGCATTTGAGCGGTCTGCGACAAGACTTGATGATTGATACATCCGTTATGTCCTTAATAAGTTAGTTTTCTTTTCAATAAATGCCATACATTTTAACAGGAATTAACAAATAAAAGTCAAAGATCGGCATCGTTCTATCGATATGTCATATCCGTTGCGCGCACTTGCGCAATAAGCGCGTTAATGTGCGAATCGTCTAAAACTTTCGATCAAATCGCACGGATATTTATGGTATCCGCAATCACCGTAGAAAGCAACATTTTGCATGCAATCAAATGGGGATCTCAGCCAAATTTTGCTATGCCCGTCGTTAAGGGGCGGGTCAGGGGGCAACGGGCAGAAATCTTGTTAACTATGCCCGTTGCCCTTGGTTACCACCTTAGTTTGTTGTTTTGAAGGCATGGTCGTTTACATGACCTCAGTTTTGACCAATCAGAGGAACGGATTATTCGACATTCTTAAAGAGAGGTTTATAAAACATAGAAATGAACAATAATTTCTTTTTTCCCCGCTACGTTTCTCTCCCTTTCTCCCTCTTTTTTTCCCTTTTCCTCGTTTTTTTTTTGGGCCAGCCGATGGGGGGGGGGGGGGGGGCACGTGCCTCCCATGCCCCCCCCCCCCCTCCCCCCGTAGTTAAGCCACTGATTATACCGCTTCTCGTTTTTCTAAAGAGCTTCTTTTTCGTTCTGATATTCGCATTGAAACAAATATCCTTGATATTTCATGTCATAAAATACACCCCAAAAAATGATGTGAATGGAAGGTTTCCTCGGTGCCCTTATTAGTTGCACACTGCTTGCGTTGCATGTGCGCATGACTGTTTTGTGAAGTTAAGGAGAGTTTAAATCTCGAATATATTTACCTTTTACATCGCACTGTCATCGAAATCTTTCAGCGCTGTAATTGCTTATTTCATTTTTGTTTTCCAAAATTATCACTGGCCAATACTAATTGCCCTTTTGAGTTAATATGCCGTGCCACAACGTGCTATATAGAAATGGTAGTATATTTATATTATATAGCAGATAGGAGCGAATGTTTTCTCCAAGTATGTTCGGCCATATTCTGCCCTCGCGAAATTATTATCCAGACTTACAGAAAATTGTTTATTTTACGCTGTAGTGACACCGTCATTGAATAGCAATAATTGGGAGAGCCTGCGTTTGACCTCACGCTATGCCATTGTTATTTATTCACAACCCCATCTTTATAAGCAGAAAATTGAATTTTGTCCCCGGGATTTTGTCCTTATATGAATATTTCAATGGCAAAACGGCACGCGACTGTTTGTCGGTAGAATTTCGTAAAGGGAGGTGTTGGACCGGATTGGAACCGGTTGAAATGGATGGTCTTGGGATGCACTACCCGAGATCTGAATAGTCTGCAAGCACAGACCCTGATTGAAACAAGGATCAACAAGTGGGTCTTCACATCAGACTAGCACATATAGGGGATTTCCGTACACAAATTATTGTAGGCTGCATGTTCAGACTACTTTCCCTTATAAAAAAAAAAGAGTGCAGAAGAGAGAAGACAAAGGGAAGGAGGACGATAGGGGGGGGGGGGAAGAGAAAAGGTAAAACATGAGACAGAAAGTGGATCGGTATGAATACCTGAATACGGGAGATTTTTAAAATATATGTTTCCATTCCTGAGAAAGAATGATCACATGTCTGCTCAAGCAAGCACAGGTGCAAATTCACCCTCACATGACCTTACCCACACACACATGCTTGCAAGCAACATAATGATATACCCGCTGCACACGGAAGCAACATTCGGTGTGAAAATTATTATGCAGTATGTACACTGAAGAAAGAAAGAGGAAAGGAGATAGAAAGAGTGAAAGAAAGTAAGAATTTAAGAGAGAGAATGAAAGATTGAAAAACGAGAAAGTCTGAAAGCATGAAGACTAGGCTAAAACAACAACAGAGAGGTGGTTAGAGAGCCCGTGCCACTTTTATTGACCAAAACAATGTTGTCACTAATGCGTGATCATTAAGCCAATTTTCGGATTAATCTAAGTCAGTAATTACCTCAAATTATTTCATACTTCTGACTGCTCTTGATATCTAAATTAGCCTGTATCGTTATTCTGCTCCCCCTCACTATCGCAACGTTAAATGCAATAAGCTCCAAATAGTATCGCATTTCACCAATCCTTAAATTACACCAGTCAAGGCTTCGGTGAACGACAAATCCTCTAAAATTGCCCACTTTTCGAGCAAACATCAAAAGGCATTAACGGTACTATATGCGTATTGACTTGTTGCATTTTCATGAGTAGGTTGCCAACGAGATTTGGAGATTGTGGTGATTCTCGCAGAGGAAACTATTTGTTGATTTTGGTTAAACACTCTGAACAGATGAATTTTTACCTCGTATCAACAATAGTAATCCAGTTTCACCCAACTGTTACCAGAAACATGGAAGTATTGCGTAACTGAAAAAAATTAGCACAACACAAATGGGAGTGAGACCATATGACTCATAGCATTCTGTGTATATCGTTGTGAAGTTCAAAACCAAAAATAAGCAAGGTGCTAAAGGTTTCGAAAAGGGTACAAAAAAGTAAGTGGGGAGTCCTACATGAGTAACCTCATAAATATGTCACGAAGATGTGTTAGATCTGGGCTTCCTGCGTTATAATGGCATGCATGTGCTATAATCAAACAGGGACCGTTACTATCATGTTGGCCTGCCCGCAACGATGACACAACATTTGCTCCGGTGACAATTGCTTCGGGCTTAATTTCGTCTAAGATGTAGGTTTAGGGTTCGGGTTGTAAGGTTTTATGTTAGGTTTTATGGTCAGGTTTAGGATAGGGTATGGGGTTAATTCCAGGGTTGAAGTTGATCATCCTATTAGTGACTGGAATTTACAGCGGGGCAATTGTCGCCAGAGAAAATGTCAGGGAGCCTGCTCTGAGGACAGCATTCGTGCAAAGCGAACGAATTACGTTGGACAATTTCGGACCGAATGAATTATTTGATGATGATGATGATGGTGCAGATGGTGATGATGGCGATGTTTATGGCAGTAAATATTGATGAAAGTTGCAACAAGGTTTACCAAAAATGTCATAGGTAACCTGCTGGTAGTTAGTCTGCAGGCACAGACCCTGATTGAAACTTTGGTCAACAAATGAGTCTCCACGCAAATAATGGCACATGTAAAACTTCCTGTTTCAAAAAGGCCTTCAGTACGCAAGTCATTACAGGCTGCATATTCAGACCCTTAACTGAAGTGAATGGCTTGCACATCAGACTCGCTAGTAGTTGCATTTAAGGAGACCCAGAAGATTGTTTGTGGATATTGCTAATGTTTTTTTTTTATCATTCAGCAGGTTCAGGTAAGCCTATCAATGAAGACAAAGGATATGGATAGGACTGGATTCGTGGCTTGAGTCCGTTTTTTTAGGGGTCAGGAATTCGTGCTTGCGATAGCTTAAAGGACAAGTCCACCCCAACAAAAGGTTGATTTGAAAAAAAGGAGATAAATCCAACAAGCAAAACACTGAAAATTTCATCAAAATCGGATGTAAAATAAGAAAGTTATGACATTTTAAAGTTTCGCTTAATTTCACAAAACAATTATATGCACATCCTGGTCGGTATGCAAATTGGTAGACTGATGACGTCACCCACTCACTATTTCTTTTGTATTTTATTATATGAAATATGAAATATTTTAATTTTTTCCTCCTTGTCAAGTGAAACAGAGTTTTATTTCTCCCTAAACATGTGGAATTACCATTATTTTAACAGTCTATGGTAAAGTTAAGTTGGTACTTATTGTCGAATTTGTAAAAATTGAAATATTGTATTATTCAAACAATAAAAAACAAAAGAAATAGTGAGTGATGGACATCATCGACTCTCTCATTTGCATATCGCTGAGTTGTGCATTTAACTGTTTTGTGAAAAATAAGCAAAACTTACAAATGTCATAACTTTTTTATTTTACATCCGATTTCGATGAAATTTGCAGCGTTATGTTTGTTTGATTATTCTCTATCGATTCGAATCAACAATATTCTGGGGTGGACTTGACCTTTAAACGAACACTATCTACCTCTCACGATCTAAGGTAGATCGTGAGGCCGACACCTCGGGGTAGTATATAGCCGTAGAGTCCATGGTCTAACTGAAGGCCGACGCCATGCGGAGTACTAGATGCGTCGGTACGCCATCTTGAATTTCATTTTATTACCATCTTTTCTTTTTTGCAATCGTATACGGAAGGTGATAAGAATTCATTGATGAGGAGGTTAAGAACGAGGGGATAATAGATTAGAATGCGAACTTTTATACAGACAAACTTTTTATACTCTATATTTCTATTTGAATATACCCCCTCCCACCACTAGCGTACCTAAGGGGGGGGGGGGGTGGCAGGGGGGCAGACTGCCGCCCTGACGAGTCACAACTCATGCAGAGGACGTATCCCTGCCCCCCCCCCCCCTGACGAGTCACAACTGATACAGGGGACAGACGTGTACCACTCTTTTGAACCTGAAGACCTTTTTAACTTTTTTTTTTTTGCTTGTCCCATTTTTTTTTCTGGTAAGGAATCCTTTTTTGGGGGTTGAAAAAAAAAATTGCCCCCTCTGGAAAATCCTAGGTACGCCAGTGCTCCCCACTCTCGTTCTCTCCCTCTCCACCTCTTTTCTCTTTGTTTTAACTTTCTTTAAAGGGGCTTTCACAATCGCTCTTGCGATCGTTTGCGATCATTTGGTCACAATATATGTTACACACAATCGTAACGGTTGTAAACAGTCTCACCACCAATTGTGAAGGGGGCTTTAAATCTTTACTTTTTCCGAATATCTAGTTATTTTATGTACCACTTATGTATATTTTTTTTGTATTTTCATGTTCTTGATTTTACTTGTTCTTATCGTCTTATCCTTTTGCGTGTTGTACTATTTCTTCAGCAGGTGTCGTCCTCTCAGAGACTCTTTTTATTTCTCTTTCATTATTTGTTTGGGGCTGGGGAGGGGGTATATTACCCTCAACGTTTTTTCTTTCAAATATTCCTCGTCTTTCTTGATCACATAACACAGAAACATAACAACCATGATCATAATAATGACAAGTAATAATGATGAATGTACTGATAAATTAAACTGGAAATTTAAAGATGAATTAGCTCCAGTTTCCAAGCGACGTTTGATATTGTAGCCTACGGCTTTTTTTTCAATTTATACAATTATAGATATGAACCTAATTGATGTTGCTAGTTTAAAGCGTCTTACAAACTATCATATCGGGGTATTATATAGTCGTTTCCAGTATCTCCTGTAAAAAATGATCTATTTCCATGATAGTAAACCGCATCCTCACAACAACAAGTTAAAGAGGTGCCCCTCTTATTGATCAATTCTAGAGTATATGACCGCAAAAACCATAATTATACCTCGCTAAACATCCCTTCAACAGTACTACCTGTTGCGCCAAATTATTCCTTGCAATTTCTCAAAATTGAATCACCTTTGTGCCGGTTTCCGTTTAATTGAAAACATCGTTTGAACAAAGCAATGTGTCGATTAAAGTGATGGATTATCTAGGAATCTACTCTAGCGGTATTAATAGAACAGCGAGGTCAAGTTGGGCTCCACCATGTTGGAATGATCGTCAAAAAAATATGTGAATAGAAGGTGATAGCCGAAGAACGATTGCATCTACTACCATCAATGCTTTTATAATTAACATTCAATTCAATTCA
Organism: Lytechinus pictus; assembly: GCF_037042905.1. Taxonomy (NCBI): domain Eukaryota; kingdom Metazoa; phylum Echinodermata; class Echinoidea; order Temnopleuroida; family Toxopneustidae; genus Lytechinus; species Lytechinus pictus. The sequence goes on along the minus strand of NC_087263.1, from coordinate 11,186,892 downwards.
ATTTATTTTTCATTCTTCAACATAATACAAATAATTACATGATAAATTAATTCAATTTAAATAAAAGCATGAACAAAATTCAACATTGAATAAATAATATACATATTCAATAAGTGATTCAAATATAAATTAACATGCATGTCAATTTAAATCAATATATTCAATATAATGAAATATAATAAAATCAATATAATTATATATCATGAGAGGAATGGAGGGGTCCACTGAAAAGCAAAGCTATCATAGCTCGAGAATTAGCATATTTTATTTGAAAAAGGATGAACTGCAGACCTGGAAGGGGATCGTCCCCATATATTTTATTTTCATGGTGAACCTTGTATAAAAGAATACTAATCAAAACCGATATTCTTCTCCGTCTGATTGCGTGTATTAGGTAGCATCGGTCATAGGTCTTTATTTTATCCTTGCCTTTGCGGTAATTTTAAGTGGGGATAACGACTTTTTGTCGAGAAGAAAAATATGGAAATGCCCAAAGAAAATACATCTGAACCCCGAACCCACCAAATGTAAAAGAACATATTTTTATATTCACCTAATATCATGGGATCAGATTCCTTATTAAGCTTACCTCGAAGTCGGATCAACACCTTCCAACAAAGGTCCTTAATCAAATTTGATATGGCACTAATTGAACTTCAATTGCCCGCTTCGGGCATTTTGACATGAGCCATTTTCCTTCTCAAAGTTCACTCCAAAATATAAGCCTTTATAATACCCGCTTTTTATCCTTCCCAAAGGAGTGGGACCAGTACGCGGTTATATTTCTTGGGGACTAATGCCGATACGCAAGCTCCAAGAGTGCACAGGGAGTGCACCCCTTATGCCAATTCGAAAGGGGGTATTTTTCTCCCCCACTTAACAATTGGTCTTAAAATGTATTAATCATATACGAATAAACACTTCAGGTACTTGCTTTATAAGAATAAAGCGAGGGCATAGAGGGGGAAAATCTTGGTTATGTTTTGTAAACGAGCTGATCCCTTGAGTAAATTTATTTTTGAAACTGTGCTGTGCGTTTGTTTGAGTTGGAGAACAACCAGGGCAAATACCCAATGGCGATCGGGGTATAATGGTCAGATATGTTTGGTATATATAAAGCGGACAGCGAGTTGCCCCCTTTTGTTGAAGTAGTATTACCCCTGTGGAGGTTAGGGTTCTGTGGACAAGATGAGGTCCCTTTTTCCGAACTTCAATGCGTAAAGGTCTCTTCGCAGTCGGTGACCCATAATAAACATTTCCACTTCTTCTCTTTCTCTTTCTTTTTCTTTTCTTTTGTTATTTATAACGCGAGGTTTGTATGCCAATGGTGGACGTGCTAACGTAAAAACGTTGAAATGTTGTTGTATCTTTAATGTAACCCATCCCCTAAAAGAGTTCGTGTACTATGAAATTCATGTCGATGGTTAATTAAATAAATAGTACATTATTTCTACTACAATGTTTAGTCTGTCCACTGTTAATGATGATTTCAACTAACAAACTCTACTTCTCAGTCGGTTCCTTTTTCATTTCTGTACTATATCTTACATCCTTTCTTGCCTTGCATTGTATTTTTTCTTGAATTTGAATGAAAATTAATGCACTCAAACAGTATAATCATTGCATTATAAATCTATTGATTAGTTAATAAACCTGGACGGATTTGAGTAGTTGAGGGCACGAGGTGACTGCTGGTTCGTATTCGCATGAAGAGAAAACCACGAATTTCTGATAATGAAGAAAATGACAAATGGGAAATTTGAATATTCCACTCGTAAAAAATTACTTACGACATTGCCAACTTGAGATATTCTTTTATACATCTAGTCTTTGTGATCTCATTTGCAAACAGCAATAGCTTTCTACAGCTCTGCCATCTTCAAACTTAAACAAAAAACACCTACAAATGTCACTGAGCTTATGCGCGCGAGCGCCAACAACTTGAAATTCAATCAAAGACTGCGGTAATGAAGACAAATATGCCTATGAATTTTATCGCAATCCCCAAAACTTCCACCAAATGTGTGTAAGTATTCATCAAATCAGGTGCACCGTGAATAGTTCAATAATTAGTAAAATAAGAAAAGGATTCTATTATGAGACGGACCCTTTTTTCATGGTAAAACATCGCACGTACCCTGGTGGGTGTTTCATAAAGCTGTGCGTAAGTTAAGATCGACTTTAAGAACGACTGGTGATCCTTTTTTGGTATACACCAAAATGTTCATTAGTGATGGTTTATCGCGTAAGAAAGCTTCACCAGTCGTTCTTAAAGGGATGGTCCGGGCTGAAAATATTTATATCTAAGTAAATAAAGTAAAATTCACAGAGCAAAATGCAGAAAATTCCATCAAAATCGGATAACAAATAACAAAGTTATTGAATGTTAAAGTACATCAATATTTTGTGAAAACAGTTATATGCTCATCGTCATGAATATCCATAAGGTGGGCTGATGATGTCACATCCCCACTTTCCTTTTTCTTGTGCTATTACATGAAATCATAAATGTTTCATTTTTTCATGCATGTGTAAATGATATGTCTCCATTATGATAAAATAAGTTGCGGCAGTAAATAACTAATGCACTTAATCACCTGTCAATCCAATTGTTTTAATTCTTGGTAGAATTTTTTTTTAATAAACCTAATTTCATAAAATAAAATACAAAAGAACAAGTGGGGATATGACATCATCAGCCAACCTAATGAATTTTCATAAAGACATGCCTAGAACTGTTTCACCGGAATAATGCAAATCTTTAAAATTCAATAACTTTGTAATTTGTTATCCGATTTTGATCAAATTTTTAGCATTTTGCTTTTTGAATTTTACTCTATTTATTGATATATATAAATATATTTAGCCTTGACCATCCCTTTAACTGACAAAAAGCTTTATGAAACACCCACCATGTATGGTTATTCGTGTTGTCGATTGATCGTGTTTTCCTGCAGTAGATCTACTATTTTCAGCTATTTTCTTTTTCATTATTTCAAGATGTTTAGCTTCCTCAAACTATGCCAGAACACAAACTGTTAAAAATTTTAAGATCAGCGTCAGTTTATGAAGTAAAATTTTCAAATTCTTTATCACTCTCAGGTTGTTGGCTCCTTTTTTAATTTTGCCTTTTCAGCTTGAGCTCAAGAAAATGACGCACGAAATTTGGGGGTAAAGTTAAGATCTTTCGCTGTGGTCATGAAAGCCGATATGATAAAGGCACCGGTCGGATCACTGTGTTTATCAGGTATTTGTGAACATGGTGTACATGCCTTTCGAATGAAGCCATGCTTTTCCGATCAAGCACCTAGCCAAAGTTGTTGAACTAACCGATCGATAGGGGGACAAGGCCTCTCGAGCCGGACAAAGGGCATTCCTCGCAGTGCCGCCTCGGCGCTTGACAATGGGAGGATTATAGCCTATTGGTCGTCAAGCACTGGACCCGTACAGGCACGCGACTCGGCTATTATCTGGAGATAACGAGTAAATAGTTTGTTGGTATCTTTCGTATCCAGGGCATTTCCATTGTATACGCCACTCCCCTTTTCATATCCTTATTTATCATATCGACCCAAATGTCTCCCTTTGACCCCCTCTATCCCTTCTCTCTTTCGCCTCCCAAACTCTATCGCTTCGTTAACACGGTTAAGACTAAATTCTTCCCCTTCCATTTGTTTTGTCTCATTCAGTCAATTCCATTTCGAAACTCCCAAGTCTCGTATTTTCACAACGATATAGCACATTGGTTATTGTTAGGACTCCATACTAGTGTCTACATGTATACTAACAGACATGCCAAAGACAAATATAACCCCTCCCTCTATGTGCGACTGGGTCCTTGTCCTTGTTCGCTCTTAATGTTTCTAAAATTCACATTAATTCGCATTTAGAATAAAATGTTCATTGCATAGAATAAAAAAATGAAGTTGAAACGAAAAAAGATTAAAAATCACCACTGTCTCGAATAGAACCATGGCCGGACCAAGATTAAAAATCACCACTGCCTCAAATAGAACCATGGACCACGATATAGAACTTGCATTGGGAAGTTCTTGTAGCGCAAGAAGTAGTGGTGGTGGTGGTGGTAGAAGTAGTAGTAGTAGTAGTAGTAGTAGTAGTAGTAGTAGGCCGTCTAGTAGTAGTGGTAGTTACTGTAGTAGTAGCAGTAGTAGTAGTAGTAGTAGTATAGAAGAAGAAGAAGAAGAAGAAGAAGTAGAAGAAGAAGAAGAAGGAGAAAGAGACGGAGAAGAAGAAGGAGGAGAAGGAGAAGAAGAAGAAGGAGAAGAAGAAAGAGACAGAGAAGAAGAAGGAGAGAACTTTTTGATAATAGTGCAGCAGCAGCACAGTTTTGTCTAACAAGTAAAATGAGTTAACAAAATTTGCTTTTTGTTTTGCCCTCTTTCTGCGGTTAAAACTTGCATCAACCTGTAGTTTCATTATCCTTACCAAATTACATTTCGGAAGCGCCACTTCAACCAATGAATAGCCCCCAAAAGAAGATTGGAATTGGTGGACGCCATGCTATCCTACACTCTTCCTCCTTAATTTGGTCATCTTGACTCTATCCCCAATTAGTTTTCGCGACAAGCAATCAGACATTAATTGGCATAGAAGCCACATCGCGGCGTCCCCACGGGCCAAAAGCAGCTCAGGTAAAGGACCCATGGAAATGTTAATCTTCCACCAACAAAGAAGCCACTTGAACTTTGAGAAGGGTAAGTAGTCCCCCATTTGAAGCCCAACTGATAATGCCGATTGAAATTTGGCCTGAGGTCGGCTATAAAGATGGGTCGTTCAGCCATCATCACCGGGGGCAGTATCTATTACATCCGGTGGATAAGGGATTAGAACTTTTTGTAAGAACGCCAGAAGAATCAAGTCAGCCTTTTCTTCTCTCAGGTTAGACATCAGGAATATAACAATATAGGTGCCTCAGATTTAAGCACCTTATTTTCACATTCATTGAATACATAGCATGCATAATGTACGAGGCATTGGCATTGGGTGGTAGTCACACCCACCATGTTAGTGAAACCGACCCCAGCCCCGATCAAAACTACTACGCTTTTTGGGGGCAGACCATCGGTCTGTTCGAGGTCGGTTTCATTGGGGGTACGACTGCGGCGTTACCCTCTAGTTGTCGTGGTTGTTCGATATTTTGTAAAGCTTCAAGGGGTACTCCAGGTTGGAAATATTTTATGATTTGAACAGATGAAGGAAAACCAGACAAACAAAACACTGGAAATTCCATCACAATCGAACAAAGTAATGACATTTTAAAGTTGTGCGTTATTTCGATGAAACAGTTATGTGCATATCTTCGGGAATATGCAATAAGCAAGCTCAAGATGTCATATTCCACTTACTGTTTTCGCATTTTTTAAATATGAAATCATGTTCATGTAAATGTTATTTACTAAGAATAACAAATGGATTGTCAGATTATTGCAGATCATTGTTTATTTTGATGGAAGGGAGACATCATATATGCAGGCAATTTACAGCAAAACGAAATAATTATGGTTTTATATTGAAAAAGAAAAGTGGGGATATGACATCATCACAGCCCACTTATTGAATATTCATGACGACATGCATTGTTGTAAATGTTTTCAAAAAATATTGCTAAACTTTGATATTCAATAACTTCATTATTTCGTACAAAAGACTTTGATGAATTTTCAGCCCGGAGTACCCCTCTAATTGACATAATCCCGTGCCCACAAATTGGTATAAATGGTTGTCATAATCTTTACCTTCGTAGTTTAGTTTGTGGTGATATTAAAAATGCTTTTACCATGTTTACAGTAAATGCCATCGGCGAGCTCTTCAACAGCACATTGTAATGATGCATATGCCGGCTTTCTTTTTAGCTACATATATGTGGACAGGTAAACGTGCCACAACTTCATTTTCGGTGTTTCGTCATCAGAATGAAATAAGATTTGCTCAAAATCATTACTATAATGATTGAAGTTTAATGATTACAATAAACACTATAAAAAAGTCTTTGACAGTGTAAAATACATGAAATAGATGAAAAAGACTGCTGCAATAATTCATGTAAATCATAGCAAATAAAAAGTAAATATGCTAATCATTAGGTTTGAATAAAAGCCAAATGAATGATTATGTTCCTTGCTTGCATTATATATTTTCTGTTCCTGTGTCCTGACTACTAATTTGCCACACCTCCCCCTTCATTCTCTCTCTCCCCCTCTCTCTTTATCTCTCTCTCTCTCTTCTGATCAAGTTCTTCTTTTATTCTCTCTCTACCACATCTTTTTTTCGCTCGTGTTTTTTTTTCTCTCTCTCTCTATCAACATGATCAACGTGATCTAACCTGGGCCACGTAACACAAAGGTTAGCAATTAATCGCTAAATGAAATGGCCTATCAAGATCATCGTTGCATGCGCTTTTTGCTCATTAGACTGTCGAGGAACTAATCAGAATCGCTCTTACAAATTATCGACTGATCACTAACCTTTGTGTTACGGGGGCCCAGAACTCTTTATAATCCTCTCAAAGTTCGGCACGCGTCCGGGGCCAGGACCATATTTGCAGAACGGCTTATGGCTTGATTGTTCCTATTTGTTCAAGAAAAATAAGACGGGGTAAACTGGAGGTGACCTATGATCGGCCCACTTCTGAAAAATAAAAACAAGTGGGCATGCAGTTCCTGGAGATTTCTAGTATGTGTAGATCAACTTGATAAAAAGAGTTTTCGATGTTTTTTATGGATCTGTTTTTGTATGTGAGCTGCCAAACTGATATGATTTGCAGTTAGCTATTAAAGCTAAAAGCAAAAATTAAATCCTAGCTTATTTGAGAGAGTAATCTTCCTCTTCAGACTGTCAAAATTTCAAGTTGTAAAAGTCAATAGAAAACAAGATACATGAGTTTCTTTGAGACAGGTTTTCTGTGGACCGCTTGGAAGTTTCATTGAGATTGTACAGTGTGAACAATTAGAGTGAACCCCGAACTTCGACCACCGTTTCTCTCACATTTGTGAATGCTCTCGCTTAGTTTCTTATGCATTCAATCAAGTACTTGTTTTTTTTTTTTTTTTTTTTTTTTGGGGGGGGAGTCAAATGTATTGCTGTACACATGCGTGACCAAAATTATTATTTCCAAACACCCCTAAACGAGTTTTCCTCTGTGTGCAAAATAACCCCCTAAACAAGTTTTTCGCGGGCTTTAATTTACACATTTTGGCCCCTAAGCAAATTGTCGTCGGAATATGACCCCGGGAAAAGCTTGGAGGAAAAATACATCCATTCCATTCCATTCCTTGTTTTTATTTGGCAATAAGTCATGATTGACTATTTTTGCCACCCACTGTATGAAAAGTAGGGTAACAATTTTATTTATTATTAATATTTTTATATTACTTTTTTTTATTATTTATTGTATATTCACACACAAAAAAACAATTTAAATACATATGAAACAAAAAACTGAGGAATAAGATATCAGCAAACAATAGGGGGATTACTTCCCGAAAAAGATAAGGTTGTTGATCGACGATCTATGAGATATTATATAAAAGAAAATCATTCTAACAAGAGAGGATAACGTTTTAACAAGTTTTTCGGTACTTTGAATTCTTAGTGTAACAAGCACCATTTGTGATATACATTAAGCTTTTCCCCCCCTTTTTTTTTGATTAGTTACATTTCCAATATTCTCAGTGCCTAAGATATATTTTCTGGGGTTATATTGGCTGCGTTTATGCGACCTCAAGCCAGAATCATGATTTGAATCATGATTCGAATCATGATTCAAAACACAAACATGAATCACGATATCACAGAATCAGCGTTTAGACGACCTTCATTCCAATGCTGTTTCTCCTCAGATTCGGGCCAATCCAGTGCGCATCACTAGTGCGCAGTTTGGCAGAGGAAGTTTTTCGCACGTGCTTCGGCTCTCGAAAAATCTTTTGCTTCCAGAATACCTAATTTTATTTACTTCTATCATATAGGGTCCATGTGCTTCTATTCATCTTGTTAATTTATCAAAAATGGTGTTCGGAAGTGAATTTCAGCGTAGATCCAATTTAATATTGACACTCTATACTCAACAACAACTGAGATCGTTGTCTGTCCAGTTAATTCATTTACTAGAACTTGAAGTTGAAGACATGACCAAAAAATGAAAAGTAGTGGACGATGCGATGACCAACACAGAACTTGGACATGACAAGAAATGCATGCAGAGTAATCATGTACATACAATGAGCTGAGCTTGGCAAGAGTCAAACCGAAAGTAGCCCGACACAGTGAGGTCATATAATCATGATTCAAATCACGATATCGTTTATTCGAACATTTTCGTACGTGATTCTGCAGAAACGTCTTTCCAAACGCCCCTTTTTTCGTGTTTCATGTTTGTGATTCTAATCATGATTATATTCAATTTCGACTAAGGGTGCGTTTATCCGCCACTTTTTTACCCTATAATCATGATTCCAATCATGATTCAAATCACGATTCTGCAGAATCACGATTGCGTTTAGTCGAAATTGAATATAATCATGATTAGAATCACAAACATGAACTACGAAAAAAAGGGCGTTTGGAAAGACGTTTCTGCAGAATCACGTACGAAAATGTTCGGATAAACGATATCGTGATTTGAATCATGATTATATGACGTCATTGTGTCGAGCTATTTCCGGTTCTTGCCAAGGCGCGCGCCCCACGTTGTCACATCACATGTACGTCGCCGACCTCCAATTAAGTGTCCAACGTTGACCTATACTTCCTGGGTCAAACTGCGCACTGTGATGCGCACTGGATCGGTCCGAATCCGAGGAGAAACAGTGAAACAGAAACCCTGATTCTGTAGTAATTGTGATTCATGTTTGTGATTTGAATCATGATTCCAATCATGATTCAAATCACGATTCTGGCTTGAGGTCGGATAAACGCAGCCTAAACGCAATCGTGATTCTGCAGAATCATGATTTGAATCATGATTCAAATCATGATTCTAGGGTAAAAAAGTGTCGGATAAACGCACCCTAAACGCAATCGTGATTCTGCAGAATCATGATTTGAATCATGATTCAGATCATGATTCTAGGGTGAAAAAGTGGCGGATAAACGCACCCATTGACCCATAAAGTAAAGACGGAGTGAGAAGGGATTTATGTGATCAAGAAGTGATAAGATAAGAAAAAAAACTGATTTGAAATGACTGAAAGAGAGACAGGCAAAGAAAGAAGAGCCCCCTACCACACCCGTACTAGAGTTACGGGGTTACGGCTGTCCCGTCGGTGGATTCAGGTCCATCAACATCTTGAGGTTTGATCTTTCCAGGGGACAAACGCATTTAACCTACCTACATGGAAAATAAATACACTTAACACTTTGAAAAAAATACTCTAAAATACGGTTGACCCCGCGATTGACCGGCCCGCGTCCAAAACTGAAAAAACCCACCCCTTTAAACGCATTTTTTGTGTGGTTACGCATGTGTACAGCAATATATTTGACGCCCCCCCCCCCCCGATCAATTTTGGCAAGTTATACATCATTTCAAAGGTTAGGATGTGCTTTTTCAAACTCATTGATACTCCAAAACTTCATTTGGGCAACTTGGTTGGATGAATGGTGGCATGGTTTACGCATGATGGTTTTGTTTTTCTCAAGGATACTTACCGTCTTCAGGATTTGTTCTGTCTGTACCATTCCGCTCCATTTCAAGAAAATAATAGAAATCAAATCGCATCGAATCTGTGACGCCATCTTGGAAATTCTAAGGTAACGTAACCTCTTTATTTACTATCTATTGACCACGGCGGACGGCATTTGCATATTAATGAGTCAGAAAGAAGAGGATCGAGGGTATATGAATTCCACTTCATCGTGGCATAGCCGTGAACCAGAATAGCCTGGTGGTTGAGTCGCTGCCCGGCAAGCAGTAGATGACGGGTTCGAATCCCATTGGGTCAATTTTTTTCTAACAGATCGAGCATACCAATCTTAAAAATATAGGAGTAATGCTGAAAAATTTGTTAACAAATCATAATTTCCTCCTATCAAAGCCTCTTTATTTTACTAGCGTAACCTAGTAACGTATTTCAGTGTTTCATAAAGACGGGCACTTCATGATGTCCCATCAGGCAAATTCTCGAAAGGTCATCCTCATCTACTACGATTCATCAAAATGATCAAGGAACATAAGGAACATGGATATAATCATGATAATGCGGGATCCATTAAAGGGGAAATTCACCCTGACAAAGCTTTATTGTAACATAGCATAAAGGCCTGGTCACACCGCCCGAGCGTTGTTGGAGCGGTCGTGGAGCGGTAGGGAGAGAGGGTCGAATTTCGACAACGCTCGTCACCGCTCACAAAATTGGGGAAAAATCGAAAACATGGGCGTTGCCTTAGCGGTGCACCGCTGAAGCCAGCGTAGCTTTAGCGTTGGTTTAACGGTGGCGAGCGTTGGTTTAGCGGTGAATCGAGCGTTGATAGAGCGGAGTTCTGCGCATGCGGGCGTCGCACAGTGGGCCAGAATGAGTTGAAAGTGCGCCAAAATTATTTTCCGTGTTTTATTTTTATTTTTAACATTTAGATTAAGGGTAATTTTGGGCGTAGAATCGACTGAACATAATTTAAAGCCCATATGACGTCACTTTGATACCAAAATTTGTGTTATGTGTTACTTTAAGATTGATCAGAGTGAATGTTGGTTTATGCTTCTCACATGCCTAAAAAGTGTGTATGAGATCCTGAAAATAATTTTATGGCCTCAAAATGATCATTAGATTAAAAAAATACTTTAAAATCTGAAAAATATTAACCGTGCTTTATCAAGCTGTGTAGACTTGGTTAAAACGCAGAGTATAATAACACAACGAATGTTTTACTATGATGAGGGTTTTTGGCTGAACTTATTCTACAAGTAACTTTTATCTCTGGAAGAGGGCTGGGTAGCCCTTATATGCGTTATCAACCTTCATTTTGTTTACATTATGCCCGGAATTTCATGGAATGGAAGGCGAATCGTCCCCGCCGTGCAAAATTGCAAAAATGAACGGCAATGTACACCCCACACGGTGCGCTACGATGACTGCACCATATAATTTTTTTTTTGAACAGGTTTTTGGGGTGATGTCTCAAGTTAAATCGGCTCTTACATAAAAACGGGCAAAACGGGCAGCTAAATTTGGTATTGACTTAAAGCTTAGACACCGGGCGAAATGATGATGATATAATTTAAACGGAAATGCACGGAAATCAAAACGTTTCTCATGTAAATGCAAAAAACATGGATTATCAGCCCGTTTCGATTCCAAATTGGCTCCTTATTCATTTCTCCCCGTATTTATAGCCAAATTCTGGTACCGCTCCGACACCTCCATACCAACGCTAAACCAAGATTCATCACCGCAATGGATCGCTACTTTAACGCCCAGCACCGTTCCAGCAATCCCGTGTCCGCTCGGAAAACGCTTACAACCGCTCCACCAAAGTTTGTGAACCGTTTAATCACCGGCCGGGCAACGCTGGCGAAGCAGCAGTTGTCCAGCGTTCAATATTTCTGCGTTGGCCTAGCGGTTCCCAAGCGTTCACGAACTTTCGTCTAGCGGTGCCAAACTTTGACTGGGCGTTGTTAGAGCGGTAGTCAACTTTGCTGGAGCGGAAAATTGCCCGCTCCTCACCGCTCTCAATATTTTGAGCAGCTCAAAACTTTCGGAGCGGTAGGAGGGACCATCAGCGGTGGCCGAGCGTATTCGGCGTTGCCTTAACGGAGGCCAACTTTGGTTAAACGGTGGTGAACGGTAGCGAGCGGTGATGATTTTTTCTCTCCGCTCCACGACCGCTCCAACAACGCTCGGGCGGTGTGACCCGGCCTTAACAAATGATAAAATACATAGCTAATGGTATGATTATAATCCATTCAAAATTATAAATGCTATCAAAAAAATCTAAATTCATTGATTTGTAACGTCATAGTATGAAAGCAGATTCCTCAATCCTCATGTATTATCGTGGTAAAAAAAATCAACGAAATGTCATTTTCTAAAAAAAAAATGGTTTTTGTTGTACTTTTAGTATATCTATCACCATGAACCATTAAAAAGATTGAAATATTTATGCATTTTATTTAGACAGCGGTCCGTATATGACGTCACGAATAGAAAACTTTAAATACTACTAACATTCTTAATCATTGATGAGTTTTGTTCACACCTTCATCAATATATATTATCATTTTGCACTAGTATTTTTCTACATATTTTTCTTCAGGCCTGAACAAAATTATACAACCAGTTCAACTATCCTTATCTATACTGTTAGAAAATTTCTTCTTTAGTTAAAGAAACAAAAATTCCTGCAGCAGAGTCTCGTGAACACCTGTAATCTTACTGTACTGCACTGGGTAAAAGTGCTCCATAAGGGTAATTATGTGTCCAACCAACATGTGGCATTTCTTTTGGGCATACCGGCATTTTTATTCATCCAGTGTGTTGAAAATGTTGCCCTTTCTAAAGTAATTTTGCATATTGTTTAACCTTACTAGACAGTATGCTTCCCGCATTGGGTAAATACTGCACAAAATTGATTGGACACATCCTCGTGGTGGTAAAAATTTTACCCAATATATTTTACAGTGTGTGTAGTCTTACATGCATTTGTGTAAAAGTGCAGTTTGGTATTTCGTGTATGTAACCGTACAAATTTATTGTATTAAACTATTCCCCCCCCCCCCTTTTTTAAACTGACCTGTTCTGTAAGATTGTAGAAAATTGTAAAAAAAAATATTTTCTGTTATGAACAATTTACAGAATTTTATTAATAATTTGTTTATTTCTTTCTGTAAAATCTTTTTTTTTCTTCTGTAAAAATCTTCTGTTTTTTCAAACAGTGTAACAGTAATGAGGTACTTTTCTTTCGAAGATATTGAGCAAATAATGTGAAGTTTATTTTATTTCTTCTCATTTAAATAAACCAAAAATGTAATATCATTTGATTTTGCGTCTAAAACAAAGCGGTGTGTACGAAAATGCTTCGTTTTAATATATCAAAGGAATTCTCAACTACACTGAGTGGTGTCTAAAGATGGTAAACAATTCTGTTGTTATTTGAGTGCTTTCACATGAAATCAATATTGCAACTATAAATGGTATATCATTAACTTTACAATACCGTTAATATCACTGGACAATATTTTACACAAGGTTGCATTGCCACCGAGGTAGATAGTCAATGCTCCTACCATTATTTTACTCATGAAAGTCATGGTAGTGTGGTGATGCAATTGTGGCTATATATTATTCAATCTTAATAGTGCATGATTTGTATCAATTACATGCCTTGTTAAGTTTGACAAATTAGTAATAAAATTCTGAAGTTTTACACCTTGTAATATCTGGAACCCACCGGAAAGAGGTGGGGATGTGTGGTTTTCTCGTACTCCGCCGCAAACCTGACGCGTTTGCAGAACTAATTGTATTTTTGAATCATTATGCCTCAATTCTTTGCTTTCAGCTAATCGAAAGCGATACATCATTTTTTACAAGAAAACACAGTTCCACCAAAATCTGGTTCAAGCGCACGTAAAATTCCGCCGTCCAACTGAAAATCAACTGAAACATGTGAAACACAAACTGAATGAATCATATTTTCTGGTTGTAGTTATTGTAGCAAATAAATATCTTTTACAAGAAATTGTCATTGCGTTTTGGAGACATTTGGCTGTTTGGATGAAATTATTATATTATTTATGTTTGGATTATTCAGTAATAGTTTACTTTAATATTAAATATACTGTAATTCGTATTTCTTTTCTTTGCGGGGTTTATTTTGAGACATTTTGAAATATTTTAACGATGTATTAAAGTGGTCTGAGTGACCTATCTTCCACGCTTCACGGAGAAGAAGAATTATGAAGAGGAGGAAAACAAGAAAACGAGGAAGACGGACGAATTCGAAATAACAAGTAAATACGTAGAAGCTTCAAAAAGAAGGAAAAAAGAAATAAAGAACTTTAATTTGCCTTCGTTTTTCACCTCATTTTCGATTTTCCTTTCATTTACTTCCATTGATTTCTCAGGACTTCATCGTTTTGTTGAAATTTGCATTTTATGTGATTCGCAACGCGTGCCCCCTGCATTCACAGTATATAACACCCTAATCAGGCACAGATTATAGACAGAAATAGAACAGGTACGAAATGCCCTTGCCTGGAGGATCTCTACCTTCCTTTAATTGGGAAGCAACCTATAATGGAGGTCGAAATTCGATGTATATTTCTTTATTAACACTATTTTTTGTACAAAATGTAATTATTTTCGTTGTAAACCCTTCGAGGAATAATTCAATTGTGCAAAAGATCACCCCGCCTCTTAGTACATCAAGTGGCGCGTGGCAAGGACTTTAAAGCTCGTTTAAGGTATAACCAATTTCAGGACGCATTTTCAAGTTGTAAACTATTGTCCAATGAAACAGTAGATGAAGCGCAAAAAAAGATGCGATCTCGAGTCTGATATATATTTATATATATATATATATAGGCTAATGGTACTAAACACAATTGCCATGTCTAAAGATAAATAAAATGAGAAGTTCATCCTAATAATGACTAATCTTGAGTGACAGCTGATATATCATAAAAAAATATTGATGGAACATCCATCATAAAAATATGGATTTTAAAAGTTTGGAATTTATGACGTCATATTATGCGAGCCGCTATTCAGTTTATAATCACATTTATCAAATGGTTGATGATGACGAAGAGTATTTTGCAGTAGTTTGTATGCAATGTATGCGTCGTGTCTGATGATTTTCTGTGTACACTAGGTATAAACCATTTTCAATTTACTTAAACAATGGTGTTTTATGGAATAAGCCAGTTCGTAGTTACACTCTGCGCATGATCAGAAGAGTCTGCGCATGATCAGAGGAAGGTCATTTGTACTAAAGTGACATGGTGGTTTACAATTTAATGAGATAAGCACCAACTTCGATGTCTTGATTATTCATATATTCTTTTGAATTGTGTTTTTCATTCACATCCACAAAAAACAATGCGTCCACGAATGACTGGTATAATTCACAGTTTGTCAAGTACATTGTACAAGATCCTCGATGCGTTCAGAGTAGAAATGCAACAAATACCTTCACAGGTATTGATGTGCTATTCTAGTCACCTGGTCTATTCAATTTTTTCATCCCGCTATGTTAGGCATGCATACGTAATATCTTGCTTTGAAATCTGCCTATCTTAATGAAAGAAATGAAAGGTCATTTGACCAAAATTGTCCAGAAGTAACTACGAACTGGTCAATTTATATCACATGACATTATATACACTCTAAAAAATATTGGGTAAAAGTGCTTTATGAGGGTAATTATATGTCCACCCAACATTGGGCATTTCGTTTGGGCATTTTGATTTATCCAGCGTGGTGAAAATGTTATACATTCATAAGTAATTGATGCTCATTTTTTAACCTTACTGGACAATATACTTCGCGCATTGGGTAAAATACTACCCTAAATTGGAGGGACACATGCATAATTACCCTCATGGTGGTGAACATTTTACCCAAGATTTTTTTACATTGATAACCTAGTCGCATTTGATCTCTTGAAGTCATAACTTAAAATCATCGATTCGATTGATTATCTTCTTCCGAATTCTCTCAACTCCTAAATTTTGGTTTCTTTTGGTGTTTGTTCTTTTAATTCCACACTCTTAAAAATGTTGGGCATCATACTGTCCACACAACAATTGTTTAAAACTTTATCCAATTCTCGGTAGTTTTAAACCAATAATATGTGCTTTGAGTGAAAACTTCACAGTGTTGGTTGAAAACTACCCAGAGTTGGATTAACCAATTGTTGTGTGGACAGTATGTTGCCCAACATTCTAAGAGTGCATTGCAAAGACTGACATCAATTTCGGCGAGGATGCACAGTGTTCAGGGTTGTCAACGTGAGCTCCCTCCCAACATGCACACCAATGCACCCATATACGCACACACACTCACATGAAACCCCTGCGGCTCACAAGACAGTCTGAATATAGACTGAAGCCGGGTTTCCGCGCTAATTGGTTCATTGGCCTTGGATACGAAAAAAAAATCTTCCAGAAAACTTACAATCATTTTGATCCCTTGAATGGAAACAATCAAGGCGCCAATTAATAGGCCTATATCCAACGGAAAAAAAAAATGTAGAGAAATCAGGTTACCTTCGAGTGAGATGGATTTCATTAAGTATCCCAGACAAAATTTAATGTGAATATGAGTTGGAGAATGGAATATTTCAGTGGCATCCCCCCGCCTCCTCCCTCATCATTGAAACTTTAATCAGTAAGTGTGTCTCCACGCAAAGACTAGCACATACAAAACTTGCTGTTTCAATTCAGGAGCGAGAGGGCCTTCAGTACACAAGTCATAAGTATAGGCTGTACATTTAGACCCTTAACTCGAGTGAAGGGTTTGCACAGCAGACTTCCTACATCCCTCCTCTCTAAAGCTTCAGGAATTTTGTACCGGGCCAATAATGTAACAATATGCAAAATTATCATGACGATGTAATATTATAGTGACAGCGAATCTTTAAATATGTATAAGTTTGTTGATTCTTTATGAATCCAATGGAATTTTCAGCGCATTCTGTAATATTTTATGCTTGAGAGTTACGTTTCATTCGTTTTATTTCGATCAGGCCCGCAACCAAAGTAATCCTTATTTTGCATGATTTTTTTCCATGGTCCACATTGGCAGAACAGTATTGCCACGTTGATAAAACTGAATATGGGCTATCCATCCGTTTTATATTTTTATAATTATTTTTTTTAACGTCAAATTGTTGTTGATGTTGTTGTTTACTGTAATTAACACGCGTGTTTATAGGGGGAATAATTGCACATGTGACACCATCAGTGCGAACACCTGAAGAAGCTATCAGTTAAAATTCGAAGGGGGTGCAATTACCGGGCTATTTTATGAATGATCTTCAAATGAGCGTGCTAAACTATATACATTTTGCAGTTTAATTCTTTTTGCTGCCATTGAATGAGTGTAGAAGCTAAGTTTTATTTAAACAATCTTATTTCAATTGATGTTATCGGCCTTGCAGTTCCTTTTCTTTTATGTCCTCACTGTAAATTGACTGAAATTATGGTTAGTCTTGTGTCGGGTCTTCTTTTCTTTAACCTGGACAAATACCCAATTAACCTACCTTTTTTAGTAATGTGAGCTGCGACTAATTTCGGTGAATTAAAATGAAATCCATAGAATGGTTTTACTTTATGGGTTTGTGTGTGTGTGTGCTGTGATTTGAGACGTGAGTGAATAGGAGTCTGAATCACTCATCTGTGCGCTGTTAAGATATACAGCTTAAACATATTAAACGTAGATGGCAGTATTCACCAGTTGTTGCCAGTTGTAATCATCGTCCGTACAAAAAACAACAGATATGATTAAAGGTTACAGAAAAGAAGAATATAATATAGCCAAGAAAACAGGGAATTTGGGAGTACACTTAAGAAAATGGGAACAAATTGGTGCATTTCTTTGATTTATCATTTATCATATCATATTCTATTTTATTTTATTATTATTTTTTTTTCAATGATACAAAGTTACAGATCGACAGACCGGAACGGATGTGCTACCTGTTGTATGTGTGCGTGAGGGTTTTTGTGTTCGTGTATGTGTGTGAGGGTGCGTGGGTGAGTGAAAGATTATATATATGTAATCTTCCTCTTAAAGGAGCATAGAGTTTCATGAAAAAAGTAGTTTATTTGATTTGACATAATTTTGATATTAAAAATATTGAAATAATTTTATGCTATATTATGTACTTTTTTGGGGAAAAGTTATAAGAGTTTTTTTTTTTCACATAAAAAAGAGAAATCTTGAAGTTTAATTTCAGTTGTAATCATTTTAAAAATATTTGTAATCTCATTGATATTGATATATTTATTTGTTTGATTGTTTATTGATTGTATACATGCAAAGAATCTTTATTTATATGAATTGTGATTATCAACTTATTGATTTGAAAGAGGAAGAAAATAAAATATTATAGATAGATAGATAGACGGATATGATTAGATAGATTTAATATCCAAAATGTAATTATTTGGAAGTTTAATTTCATTTGTAATCATTTTAAAAATATTTGTAATCTCATTGATATTGATATATTTATTTGTTTGATTGTTTATTGATTGTATACATGCAAAGAATCTTTATTTATATGAATTGTGATTGTCAACTTATTGATTTGAAAGAGGGAGAAAATAAAATATTATTCAAAACAAAAAAAAGTAATCATGTTAATGCCTCTGGTGATAGCTTTGAAAACGAACGTGTCGATTGTTTGTTAAAGAATTGAGTACTGGGAAAAGTATAATGACGTTCTTGTGTTGTGGCAAGCAAACATATAAGTAATAACCAATACAATTTCAAAGGATTTGATAATCATACCAACTGATTGTTCCTAGAGAGCCTATATCATGCATTAGTAAAGCATCAAGGGTATTATCAAAACTTCTCTTGTCCCCCCCCCCCATTATTATTATCATCATTATTTTCATTATCATCATAATTATTATTATAGTAGTTATTTATTATACTTATAGTAATTTTTATTATTAATATCATTAATATTATTATTATCAAAATCATTATTATTATCATTATTATTATTATTATTATAAGAAGTAGTAGTAGTAGTAGTATTAGTATTAGTATTATTAACATCATCAATCATCATCATTATTATTTTGGCGTGATAATCGGGTCTTTCTTCCCGATCTCACTGACTGGGCGAGTGTAGATGGACCACTACACCAGAGTTTTTCCCTGTGGGTTGTTAACGTGCAAAGGTGGTGGCTGTCCTCTATACACAGGGTCTCCATTGAACATCCCATCCGAAGGAACCTCCATTTAACATCCCATTCGAAGGAATTCTCCACTGTAACATAGTTTACATCTATGAAACAAGGGGGGGACACTTTTACACATATCACAGGCTTCAGTCATCCGCCGAGGGTGGACTCGAACCCACGACCTTTGGTGCGACAGGCAGACACTATGTTTTTACCGACTTAGCTAACTTGCTTCTGATAATTTACAGGCCAAAAGCCAAAAGCTTCGGCCTTTAGGGAATCTGTATGCATTATCAATCTGTGATTAACAAAGTCAGGATTTGGAAACTAAACTCAAAGAAAACAATGAAATAATCATGTCACATCAAGTAATCAAAGAAAAACGAATCTGTTTATTATCCGCAATAAAACGCCATATGATTCTGGAATATACCCATTTAAATACATAACAAATATTATCACCTAAAACAACAGTATGGAAGAAAATGCACTAACTAATATATCGACATTATTTATCGTCTGCAATTTGAATTGAATTGAATTGAATTTATTTCCGTTAAAATACAAATAAAAATACATATAAAATGATACATGTGAATTGATAAATGAAAAACGGGAGGATGGCCCTGCTCAGCAGCATCAATCATGGTGCTGCTGGTCTACCGAGGGGTCCTCATATTATTATAGCATAAAAGAAAATTACACAGATATCAATTATACACAATATAAAACTAACATACCAAAACAATAAGAAATAAAACTAATCGGTCATAACATCTAGCCCCCACCCTCCCCCTACTTTAACACACCCTACATTTCAATGTATAGGAATTGAGCAACAGAGAATAATGTGCAGTCAGACCCAATTTAAGATGTGGTTATTAACTACGTTATTAAATGAACTATAAGAAACAGAACATTTAGCATCACGTGGCAATTCATTAAAATATGTCATACCCCTGTATGAAAACATTCTACTACAGTATTCAGTCCGTGGTTTCGGGAGAGAAAGATTTTTATCAGAACGGAGAGAATATTTATGAGTTGAAAACTGAAATATATTATTCAAGTAAGACGCACTAAGACCATTCAGACTCTTATAAATCATTAAAAGAATATGCTTTTTACGCCTTGATTTTAATGACTCCCAGTTTAAGAGTTGATGAACAGTATGGTTAAATATATATTTATACGGAATAATTTTGAGTATTATTCTACAAGCTCTATTTTGTATTTTTTTGCAATTGCTGGGTACATTTCAAATTTGATGAATCAAAGACTACATCAGCATAATCAAACAATGGCAAAATTACTGGACGGTAGATTAATTTAGACTATCCTCATTTAAAAATGAACGAAGCCGACCAAGGAAATTTACTAATTTACTGGTTTTAGCACAAAGTTTATTAATGTGGCAATTCCATTTTTAACTCTGGGTCAATAAAGACCCCCAAATATTTCACAAATTCTTTAACCTGAATATATTTTCCTGAAATTCTGACATTAAGAGACCTGTGCACAGACAACATATGACGTGACCCAAATAACATACTTTCAGTTTTGTCGATATTAATACTTGATTTACTTAAACACATCCATTCCTATATACGTTTTAGATCAGCATTTAAATTGCTTTCAATGAGATTTACGTCATTACCAGAAAAATACAAAACAGAATCATCAGCGTATAGATAGATTTGACAGTACTTAACTTGTTTAACTATGTCATCTATATGTATAGTAAATAAAATAGGGCCCAACATTGAGCCTTGTGGTACTCCATAACTCACAAGAAAAGGATCAGATAACGTAGAGCTAATGATATACTGATTTGACGATTTCTCAGATAACTTTCGAACCATAAGAGACTATCATTAGATATTCCAATTGATTTGAGTTTCTTCAACAAATTATGATGTTCGATCGTATCGAACGCCTTTTTCATATGGAAAAAAACGGCTCCAGTATTTAAACCAGAGTCAGTGGCGCGCAGCCAATCATCTGTAACTCGAATAAGAGACGTTTATGGTCGAATGTTTTTTACTAAAACCAGACGGTTCCATTGAAAGTATATTATTAGTTCTTAAATACTTGGTTAACTGCTTTTGAACTACTTTCTCCATAATTTTGGAAACAGGAGAGAGTATAGCGATTGGACGACAATTTGAAGGGGATGATTTGTTTGATTGATTGATTGATTTGATTGATTTTATTCGTCAAGAATATCACAGGAGATTACAATAAAATTGAGGAAATACCTTGACAGGATAGCCCATGAAAGCCGAAAGGCTTATTTCCAATGGGGTCCTATAGTTAGTATAAAACGTTAACATATTGTAACAAAAAATATAAACTACGACAAGTACTGGAATATTGGGGGGAAAAATGAAATACATACAAACATATCCATCAGTCATATAATTTGCAAACATCTGAAGCAAACAATAATCTTCCTAATATGTGAAACAAGATTATATTTTAACATACCCTAATGTATACATTATCTACAATACTAGAAACCAACTGTACAAAATGTGTTATTTTACTGGTAATGCTGTTCTCGGGCAGCTTCCAGTTTTAGATGATTTTTTAATGCACTCTTAAATTGACAAAAGAATTTAACGGCTTTTATTTTATCAGGAAGAGCATTCCAAGATTGGATGCCATTAAAATAAAAAGTGTTTCCAATATGTCCTTCACGTTTTGGTAATACGAAATTAAAATTACTATTTCGAGTATCGTACCTATGGATATTTGATACCCGGGTGAAATTATTTGCTATATAATGATCTAATTTATCCGAATAGAATATTTTATGCACGTGGTGTAATACTAATTGTTGTGACCTGTGATCTACATGAAGCAATCCTGCCTTTTCAAGTTCATTATATCCGACATGTGCTCTTGGTCCTAAAACATTTATATATCTCACAATTTTATTTTGAATTATTCTTAGCTTTTTCTTATCCGTAACACCCAGACTACCGTACCAAGCCGCATTAGCATAGTCGAATAAACATTGTATTAACGCAAAGCATAAAATACGTCTAGACTTCATATTCAAACAGGTTTGATATCTATACAAAAATTTCAAGCGTGAATTAGCCTTTTTGGCGATTGAGTCTACCAAACCCGTCCATGATAGGTTACTTGTTAAATTAATTCCCAAATATCTTACTGAATCTTTTCTTTCAATTACCTGATTATTATATGAAACCTTGAAATCGTGTGTATTTCTTAACTTTCGTTTAGAACAAAATAAAATGCTTTCCGTTTTCCCAACGTGTAAACTAAGCTTGTTGTCAGACATCCATTCGATGCAATTAGCCAAATCAGCACTAAGTTTTTTATCAATTATCTTGGGTTTTGTATCCGAATATAGCAAGACACTATCATCAGCATATAAAATTAATTTAGATTCGTTAATACAAGTACACATATCATTGATGTAAGACATAAAAAGAATGGGGCCTAAAATGCTTCCTTGAGGGACTCCGCATTTAATAGGCAGTGAATCAGAAAGAACCGTCTGCATGGTAACTACCTGATGACGGTTAGATAAATATGATCTAAACCATGTCACACATGCAGAGTCTAAACCCAGCACTTCTAATTTCTTTAAAAGTATGCTATGATTTACAGTATCAAAGGCTTTTTGTAAGTCTAGGAGAACCATTCCAACCATGCGCCCATGTGAAATTTCATTCCTGATAAAATCTGTTAAATGTATTAAACAAGTTTCAGTGGAATATCCGTTACGAAAGCCGGACTGAAATTTATATATTAGGTTGGTTTCTTGGAAGTATTTCTCCACTTGAGCATGAACAGATTTTTCCAAAATCTTCGACACTACACTTAATACACTTATTGGCCTATAATTACTAACGTCAGTTTTATCTTTCTTTTTATGTAGCGGGGTAACTTTTGCGAATTTCATATCATCAGGAAAGGTAGAAGACATAAGAGATAAATTAATAACATAATTCAAAGGTTTGTACAAATTTCTTGCCCCATCTTTTAAAAATCTTGCAGGTATCTTATCTAAACCAGTACTTTTTGATATTTTCAACCTATTTAGTTCATCTAAAACAAATTTTTCTGTAACAGGGGAAAAATGAAAACTACCTTTTAAAATACCCTTTTCTTCATAAAACTTTTGAAATTGGTCACTTTCTGCATGAAATTTGTTTGTATTTACTGGTAATTTACAAACTAACTTGTCGGCCACAGTTGTAAAATAACGATTAAACTCATTTGCAATTTTAGCCTTATCGTGACTTAATTCACCTTGCACATTAATAACTGTTTTTTGATCAGATTTCCCTTTACTTTTTAGACCTAAACATTTCAAATTCTTCCACAATTTTCTAGAGTCATGTTTGTTTTCTTCGATTTGTTCTTGAAAGTATTCGGTTTTGGCACTTCTTACCTTCCTTTGAACTGAATTCCTTAAAACTTTATATTTCCTTTCAAGGTCTAAATTGCCAATATTCCTTTTCATATTTTTGTAAGCTACATTTCTCTCTTTAATTAAAACAATAATTTCATGGTTCATCCATTTTTCAGTTGATTGCTTAATTCTTACCTCTTTCAGAGGTGCGCTCATATCTATAATTGACAAGAATATAGATTTAAAATTTGCCCAAGCCATATTTACATCTTTACATTCAGTTACCTTATGTAAGGGAATTAATTTAGCCTGTTTCCATTCTATTGGTACGACACCATCTGACAATGATTTGTTTATAAGGTAAGTAAGAGAATGGACAATGATGGGGGCAGACAACTTGAGCATATTCATTGAGATAGTTCACTTCAGTTCAACTTTATTCAATTCCAATATTAAAAACATTTAACAACACATTGAATAAAAAATTCAATTCAAGATAAAATAAAGTAATTCAATGGTATGTACATGAAATATTGAATAGAAAAAGTATTGAAATTAGGTATAGCTGTAAAAAACTATAAACATGATAAAGGTCATGTCAAGACAGCTCCCTTAATAACATAGGATTTTATCAATTAATAAAAGCGGAGAACAATTCAGTAAATATTCAGAAACTAAAAATGATTTGCGTCTTGCACCAAGACAAAACCCAGAATAAACATACATGTAAAGGGTAGGAGAGAATGAAAAGCAGAGGGGGGGGGGGGGATTGAGAGTAGAAAGAAGACAAAAATCATTTAAAATTCAACGAGAGTCACGTTTGATCATATATAGCTTTACATTGTGCTTAAATCTGTTATAAAATGAAATTGAGGTTATACATGTAAGGAGTGAATTCCAGATTGTAGGAGCATGATGCCTACATGAATAAAAAGCAAATTCTGTATTAACTTTCCATCTGTGGTATTGATTCCTGTTTGTAGTATTATAAGTATGAATTAAACTGTTCTTTACAAACATATCCTATATGTATTTAGGAAGTTGAGTGTTTACATGTTTAGATATGAGAATTGCACACATATAGTCATTTAATTGGTATACATCTAATATATTGACATGTTTAAATAGTGGGCTAGAATGGGCTTGATAATGAGAAAGTGTAATTATTCTGACAACCCTCTTTTGCAGGAGGTATAAACATTTGAGTTTAATTGGATGAGTATTTGCCCTAACAATATTACAGTAACTGAGATATGGTAAAATAAGAGTATTGTATAACATTAGCAAAACGGATTTTTAGATACAATCGATTCCAAACAGATTTCTTGTTTTTCAAGCCACATATGATATTAAATACATCGTCTTCAGTTACAGTATGAAGCGAAAAAAAAAAAAATCGGGAGAATCACAATGAGAAGAATATGGGGAACTGTTGGAGGTATATTAGCAGCTAGGTCAGCACCAATGTTTGCAAAATAGCTATGGTACTACAATAGCAAAATAGCAATGGTACTACGAGCGATTCCATTCAAGTTCCACGCCATCCAGAAACGAGTTGAATACTGATATAAAAATCAAACAAGCGTGATTTCTTTAAATTCCATCAAATGAGATAAGTAAATTACAAAGTAATGATATTTTGAATCGTTACCTTTTTTGCACAGAGCAGTGATATACACATCACGAACGCGTAACGAAGAAGACTTTGATGTTACATCTTTGGTTTCTTTTATGACTTATTATTCTGTACTAATAAAACATTTCCCTTCTTTACTCAAATAATTTGGGGAATTGGTGTGATTCGTCATGTAACGTGTTAACATCACCATATATCAATACCACTGGCGTAAATCCCGGGGGGGGGGATGGGGGATATATCCCCCCACTTTTCGAGGAGGGGGGATGGCCTGTACAAACATCCCCCCCCCACTTTTTACGAAAGAAATGAAAAAAAAAATCACAAGAGATAATTGTTTTATTGGTGAAAATTCTTCCTAAAATACCGCTTAACAAATAAAACAATATTATTGAATCATAAAATGCAAATAAAGAGCCATTTCACCATTTCCAAACGAAATACTTATGTCCTTATTATAACATTGAAGAGAAACCCCTGTTTCTTCCAATTCATCAATGTTGGGGTCTTTGGGAAGGGATTAAGATGGAATGTCAAAAATTTTTGAATGTAATCTCTAATAAAACCATTAAACCATAATGGGGTAAAAAGAGATAATAATATTGGAGGGGTATTTGCCATATGGACATACAGTGGCGTAACTACGGGGGGCATGGGGGGCACATCCCCCCCCCCCCCCATCGGCTGACAAAAAAAACGGGGAAAGGGGGAAAGGAGAAAAAAGGGAGAAAGGAAGAGAAACGTAGTGGGAAAGAAGAAAATATTCATTATAATGTTATATTATATTATAATTATGTTATGTTACATTACAACTTTATGAAACATAATTTGCCCAGGGCCTACGTCTTTTTTTATTGTTCCTGGTGCTCGCATTGTCTGTTTAACGAGATATATAATCCTGTTGTACTAAAACATCCCGTTTTCAAGTCAATATAAACCAAATATATTTCCTAGCACTTGAGTTATCATTGTTTTATGTAGTGACATATGCTTCTTTTTCATGACTCAAAAGTGATTGCCCCATGTTAAGGTCTTCTTATATATGAAACATTTCCTGTCCGTGATTACGTTCGCACTAGTGGATTGGTGAGATATGTCTGCTCTTCATGAATTCCTAAAATCAGTCCTTAAAATGTCCCTTCTGATCTGAATATCAAAAATTTTCAGCTCGCGCTTCGCGCTCGCATCATTTGGTTAATGAAATACGTATGGTCCTAGTTAATTCCTACAAAGAAACCTTAGAATACCTCACTTCAGGTCTGAATTATCTAAGTTTTCAGCTCGCGCTTCGTGCGCGCATTGTTTAGCGAGACAGGTACCTATCATGATTACACAAATTTTATTATATTGTCCCTTTTTAGGTGTGAATATAAAAAAATTTAGCTCGCGCTTCGCGCTCGCATTATTTGATCAGTGAGATACATATCCGTTTAATGACATTGTCCTTAAAATGTCTCTATTAGGTCAGTATAACTGGCAACTTAGCGCGCTTCGCGCACTCACTTAGTGATTCAAAAATTTTACTGGTGCCCCCCTCCCCAATGCCGTGACCCACGGTACGCCACTGTGGACATATCAATGACAATTCCTTGCATATCTAAAAACATG
Organism: Lytechinus pictus; assembly: GCF_037042905.1. Classification (NCBI taxonomy): domain Eukaryota; kingdom Metazoa; phylum Echinodermata; class Echinoidea; order Temnopleuroida; family Toxopneustidae; genus Lytechinus; species Lytechinus pictus. The sequence goes on along the minus strand of NC_087263.1, from coordinate 11,160,387 downwards.
ATTGCAAAAAAATGCCAAAATATTTCAGTCATCCCCCCCACCCATCAACACGGATTTACACCAGTGATCAATACAGCCAGATATATTTTAATCAATAAAGACCTTCCTTTTCAGTGGCGTAATGAGCCAACAAATTGAGGGGGGGGCTAGATATTGCGTATCACGTAAAATTTATAAAAAGTTGCGTGCGACCAAAAATTTTGAAATTTTTACAAGAAAAATCCAATGTTGCGATATATTTTGACATAATATTCAGAAAATAATTTCATATTTCACCCTTTTCTCGCCCCTTTTTTTTCTAGGTCGGGATTTTTTTTTTGAGGGGGGGGGGGGTTAAGGGGAAGATCCACCCATCTGTACGCCAGTGTTCCTTTTTAACCGAAATTATGGAAATTGAAGTGATCGATGACTCAAATAAAATGCTAAAAGAAAAAAGATAAAGTGTGACATCACAGACTCTCTCATCGACATACAGGCAAGAAAATGCAAACCTGATTGAAAGAATCGGGGACCTGAACTAAAGTGGTAACCTCAAAATTGCAATACCATTCAGGCGAGCCATACACACTAAAGCAAAAATACATTAGTCATCATGTAACATTTCAGTTATTTCGAATACTGATTGGCACAGAAAACGCTAACAAAAAATGCGCCAAAGTCTAAATACGTAATTCATTCCAACCTCGTCCCACGCAAGTACCAATATCAGCCAAAAGATGTTATTTCAACAGAATGTCATAAAAAGAGGGCGCAAATTTCAAGCAATTTCAAAAATATAATAAATGCAATTTTCGTTTGACGGGTAAGATTAACGACCCGGTTGAAGGTTGTGTTACGAATAAACTTGATAGTATCGTATTAAGGTTAAGTTTATTTCAACATATTATTATCATGTAGTGAGAATTAAGATTTTGCTCTTCGGAACATGACTAATGGACTGTTTCCATGGTTTCGGAAAAACGATTGGCATTGGTGAACTGTGTGGGAAGCGGAACGCGTGAAAAGGAAAGTGACGTATTGTATTTTAACGGGTGAAACTTCGTCGTTCTTTTCAACCCTGTATGATTTTGACCCAAGATGAAAGTTATTTTGAATATTAGCTGAACTGATTATTCTTTCTACCAAGATGTGGACTTTGGCCTGAATGTTTCCACGCATTGAATAATGAGATTTGGAACCGAGTTCGAAAATGTCTGTGCATAACATTTAAATGAACTGTTGGGACTACACGCACATAGTACGCTTCGGAGATGTAATCTACACAACATTAATGTGGGCTGCACAGTGAACGCTGTCAACTAGTATTGCCTTGGATGAACTTCACAATCACATGAACACAATAATCGGCAATTAGTTCGCGAACTGGACTGTGAGTACCCCATGGAGACTCCCAGAATAAAACTGAATTCAGTCTCACTGCTAGTACTGGGCCCCAACATTTATTTTTGGTAAAATTAAACCAAACTTCAGTAACAAATCTAAGTAATCTGGGTCTAACATCATTTAGTTTGCACCGGTATCGTACATGTATTTGTAACGTCGTTAGACAGGCCTGAGTGTATTGTAAATTCTAATCTAGATCTAGATCTAAGTAGGCTTAGCCTTAGGTTGAACTAGCGAGCTCATAGTCATAATCCACTAATAGCCGAAATAAGAGTTGAATGCATTGGGATTTGAGTGACGGTCATACAAATTGTGAAACAATGTTCGATTTACAATTTTATCGAACCTGCTGAAATTATAATTGAAGCATGTTGTTGCGAATCGGAAGAAACTTTTGTTGTTTTTAACTTTGCTTACGAGATGCAAAGTTTTGATTAAAGGTCCAAAGCAGGACGATTTCATTCTTACTTAAACTTTATGATTGCTTTAGTGTAATTTTTTTGTGAGTTTGAAGTAGAGATAATTCTCTGTCCTAACAGTTGCGAAAAAGTATCTTAGAAGAATCAAAGAAATCGAGGAAAAAACAAACATATTTCACAATGAAGCCAATATAATATGGAACCCACAACCTATATATATATATATATATATATGCATATATATATATATATATATATCAGCCTTGGGCAAAGGGGAGGGGGGCGTACTGCTCGTTCTTGTGAAAGATGACACTGACAGTACGTAGTATAGGGCCTACAGAATCACTACACACTCGTGCACTCTAAAAAGTTTACCCAATATTGGGTAAAGTGGGAACATGTATGATCGTTGGGTATATTTCAACGCAATGTTGCGTTGAAATTTACCCTTTAAACTTGCATTTTATCCAATATTGGGGAAAAATTACACAACAAACATGCTTGCTCCTTTTTTACCCAATATTGGGTAATTTTTGTTTACTCTTCCTTTTTAGCGTGTGTTGGAACATCAAATCTTTTGGCAATAATGTACATTCATGATTCAAGAAATTTAGTTCATTTCCATCACAAATATATACACGGTAAACACGATATTTGGATTTTTTGACAACGCTGTTAACTAAATCTGTATCAACCTTTTAGCAGGTTTTAAAGTAGTTTAAGCAAGTGTTTAAAAAAATTCAATATCTAATTCTTATTGAATTAAGCTTGGTTGTGTAAAATGTCAAACAACTACTTTTAGGCTTATAGTCATAATTGTGAACAGCGTTGAGTAAAATTTTGAACAGCATTTTTACTGTGAATATTTTCAAGTACAAATACAAATAAAATATAATTACAAACGAAGAAGAGGTCAATTAATAACAATTGTACAATAGAATAATGTTATATGATAATAAAAACTTATTCAAAATAAAGTCAAATGTGTATGGAAATGAGGGGGTGTTCTAAGAAATTATTTCAGAATAGTTTATTCACAACGATATACAGTGAGCCAAATACGCAATTGGGTTGGGGCAAATTGTCTTTAAGCAATTTTACAAGGCTCCGCAGCTTTACAAGGCTTCGCAGAAATAAATGTGTTTTCACCATGATCGCACAAGTACATGGGTAGCCAGAGTTAAATAAGGCTCGGATTATGTATTATATATATATATATATACATATATTTATATATATATATATTTATATATATATATGTATTATAATCATGTACTATATTTGATAGTTTATGCGATATATTATTATTATTATTTAAATAATAATACTGATACTATCATAAATAATCATAAAAATTGTAATAATAATAAATCGCTCGGTACTTTATTTCAAATAACCCCGGCTAAACTTTAAAAAGGTATGGAGCATTCATTTCCCCCTCACAATATTCTATGCCTACATCTATGTTCAAAACCGTTAAAATACAATTTTCTATAGTGACCATCTTGAAAGACAGAGAAATATCAGGCGTCATTAAAAACATATAACCATATGATTTTCACCCATCATTCCTTATGAATAAACATAGTTTAATGTTAATAGATTAAATAGTTTGGCAGAATATATAATGTAAGTCAAACCCTTTAATTCAAAGTTAGTTGATCAATATCCTATAGTTACAATCATATAAGACAAAAAATTGAGAGGCGTATACGTGGTTTAAAATTTGTAACCATGTTATTTTCACTCATCGTTCCTTAATGAACAAAGATAACTTAATATATTAAATTATTTGACAGAATATCTAATGTAAGGCAGACTCATTAATACCAAGTTATTCAATCAATTTCCTAAAATGCCCATCTCATAGACGAAGAAATGCCAGGCGTATATACGTGGTTAAAAATTTGTAACGATAATATTTTCACTCATCATTCCTTAACGAACAAAGATAGCTTAATAGGTTAAATAATTTGGCAAGAATGATAAATTGGTAAATAATTTGTCCAGGACCAAACACTGTTATCCACCAATATTTTTAAGTTTAAATGTATCATATTTAATTGTTACATTACATAATAAAGATAAAAGCTTAAATTTTTACAGAATAGGTGCACGAAAGGTGCTGAAAGATAAGTCATAGGCGTAGTGAAAGAATCGGAGTGGTAGTCACACATCAATATTTTCCAATATTTGAATCAGTTTCTAGGTAAGAAAGACATGTTATCTATCGAGCAAGACACTTTTGTATTTAAGCGGAATAAGATACATATTACATTTTATTCGCATTTAGCTCCATTTTAATTTACAGCCTCTTGAAAAGTATTAGTAAGCGATTGTGAATGTAGCTTCCACAATTCTGATTTTCATAGAACAGGATGTCATCCATGCACAGTACTCTTACTATAAACAAATGAAAGTTTCTTGGCAAATAGTCACACGCTTGTTCCTGCGGAGTCAAATTTGACTCTGAATACTTTCAGCCTTTAGTCAAACCTACCAAGAGTTACAGTGACTCCAGATTTCGAATTTATTTGAATTTGAAAGGTGTGGGATGCTTAAAACCCCTCAATTAACTCAAAGTCAAAGTGACTCGGAATGGATCATTGTTTGACTGGAAACAGATTTGACTCCAGGTGACATTATCCTAGTCAAACTTGACTCTTCAAAAATAATAATGTGCAGCTGCATATAACAGTTTCCTAAACGTGTTTGAGTTAACAGCTGCTTGGCTTATCTTTATCAATATTTTAATTCATTTTTTTATTTTTTTTAGTGTGTAATCCATACTTAAATTTTAAATATGATGATGATTACAACAATACGAAAGCTTATAAGTTGATCCAATAGAAATCTACATTTATATATATATATACATCACATACAGATATCATAATCGTATATTTTATAAAAAGAAAATGAATGCAAGATTCTTTAATCTACACACTTAATAGACATATGTATTGCTCACCCAACCAATTGAATTTATTTCATCGAATGAAAGAAACCATATGATTGAAGAGTGTGACCTACAAATTCAAATTATTTCAGCTCGATTTATTTCTTTCAGCACTGAAGCACATTTAACCGTACATAATCTTAGAGATGTCGTAAGGCATGTATATACATGTAACTAATAAATAGTACCAATATGACTGTATAAAGAGTAGTACACTGTAGTGTCCAAATTTCTCTTGTTGGATCAAGGTTCGCGATTATTGCATATTCATATTAGGCCTGGTCCTACTACGGGCCGACGGACACAAAACGTATTCATAACGGATACAGGGGACTAGCAAAATTTCGCGGTGGCTCAATCCGTTTTCATCCGCGCCAGACAATAGACAAAATGGGCGAACAATGAAGTCACAGTGGACGAATGCTCGATGGATATAGAGTGTATGAAACACGTATGCAAAGATACGGATACATAACGTTTTCCAACGGATGGCCAGATTCTTTTCCGTTTTACATCCCCTTTGCATCCGTAAGTGCAGTGGAACCGGGCCTTTAGTACTCAATGTTAAAAAAATACTTGGATACTTACCTACCAGCAACCGTAAATACAAAACAATTCTACATAATGCAGCCTTTATAATGAACAATAGTAATAAAAGGACATGCCAATTTAGAGCATTACAATCGACTAACAATTTTTTGAGTCAAACTGGAAACAACGGAAATATAGCTTTGGGAAATTGAATGGTAAATAGGTTTTTTTCAAAAGAATAAACATGAACATGTACAGCAACGCAACACCGATTGTTGCTTTGGTGTATTTTCTTTTATATATGTTTCTATCTCGCGTCTTTTTTCCGATTTGGTTTTGGGGGTTTAGACAGTTTTAAAAGAAATTCGCTAGATTTCTTTTAAGAAAAAACAGCTGTGGCAAGACATGCATGTTAAGGAAGGCAAAGCAGCAGACTCAAATAGTAAACAGGTTATATTATATGCTAGTAATCGCCAAGTTTAGATTGATGGTTATTTTTTTCTGACAAGATATCATTCGGTACATTGCGTGACAATCAAACCGCGTTAGCTAAATTGAATCAACGTAGCCCCACAAACGTCATGTTCGGCCAGAGGCTAGACACCCCGACGATTAGTTGGTTTCAACATGGACCATAATTTCAACAACGTCAGAAAAAAAAATCATAAATGTTTGATGAAAATCTGTTAAGAAATGACACGAGTTACGATTCATATTTATATTTTTTGTGACGTCACAAACGAGCAGCTCCTCCATATGTCATGCGAGAGTGATTTCATTTTTGCAGCGGATATATCACTAAACACATCATTTGACATCCCTTCCCTTCAGAAAAAATTTTTTTAATCATGTTCAATTAAACAATTTGGAATTCATAGTAGATGATGTATGAGGGAGCTGCTCGAATACGACGTCACACATTACAAACT